>NW_022590790.1:0-9872 GCF_004348235.1 Phoca vitulina
GGGGTGACTGGGTGATGGACACTGGGGAGGGTATGTGCTCTGGTAAGTGCTGTGAATTGTGCAAGACTGTTGAATCTCAGATCTGTACCTCTGAAACAAATAATGCAATATATGTTAAGAAAGAAAAAGAAAGAAGAAAAAGAATGTAGCAGGAGGGGAAGAATGAAGGGGGGGAAATCGGAGGGGGAGAAGAACCATGAGAGACGATGGACTGTGAAAAACAAACTGAGGGTTCTAGAGGGGAGGGGGGTGGGAGGATGGGTTAGCCTGGTGATGGGTATTGAGGAGGGCACGTTCTGCATGGAGCACTGGGTGTTATGCACAAACAATGAATCATGGAACACTATATCTAAAACTAATGATGTAATGTATGGGGATTAACATAACAATAAAAAAATTAAAAAAAAAAAAAAGAAGAGTATATTGATGGCCAGACTTCATTTTAACTATGAGCCTAGAGTAAGGGCGGGATGGAGTAGGGGATAGGTGGGGTTGAGGGGAGGCCTGAGTGGTGGGGGAGTGAGGTCTAGATTCTTCTCTCTTCTCTATAGCCCGTTCAGCACATTTTCAATTATATGAGACTCTGGAGACAGAGAGGAGATAACTTCAGATAAAGGAAAAAATGGACAGAAGATGTCTTTAAAATGTCTTGAAAATGAAGGAGCAGAGGTACCCTGAACAAATGGCTTTTGGAGAGGCTTTGACCTGATGTCTGATGACTCTGACAAGAAAAGGGCCTATTTGCCTTGCTTTATTTCTCCCCTCAAATCTTGGGTCCTGTTCTGCGAAGAAAAAGATGAAAAGCACATATTTTTCCACTCCATAACGTGAACCTTAAGTCACTTCCCTTATTTGTAAAGATATGCTTTTCTGGGCACTAAGGTGATTGAATATTGATTTCGTTAAAAATGGAGAATGTCTTTGCTGAAACCCTGCAGTTCATTGTTCCTCTGGTTCTCCACCTAACTTCTATTACATTTGCTGAAAAATCAATTGAATTAAAAATGCCACGTATGGTTTACTGAATTTCATGTAAAGAATGAATAATAACAAGAAAGATTTTTTGGCCCCAGAACCAAGCATATAGATATTTGAATATTTAGTTTGGGGAGAAATAAAACTAATTGTTTAAGCATCACTTGATGAGAATACTGTTTTGCCAATGCAGTGGTGGAAAAGAACACATCTTTATTTGATAATGAAAAATACTGAGAATTGCTTAAAGCAGTCTGTTGAAGTAACTGCATGAGATCCCCCAAGTTTTTTTTTGCGGGTAACCATTTCTCTTTGTAACAATCAAGTGCCATTACCAGGTCTATTTCAGAGAGTAGTGATGGGCAAATTACATAATAGAAGTATATTTTGTATCATGCTGGAATTTGTGAATGAAAATAGTACTTTATCCGTTGATCACCAAAAGAAATCTCTGAATTTTTTATTCATCTTGGGGGAGAAAGTTCTGCTTTGGTCTTGAGAGAGAACAAAGGGAAGCAGTCTTTCTCTCCTTAGGCACCAACAAGAAAGAAGGGTATAGGCAGCCATCTTTCTACCGTGAGGGGAACCAGCCTTAAAAGGAACCAAATCATGTCAACAGCAGAGAAGAGAATCCTCTGCAGGGTTTCACAATTTCGGCCCTGTTGACGTTTTAGGCCAGATAATTCTTTGTTGTTCAGTCTGTCCTGTGCATTATAAGATATTCAGCAGCATCTTTGGCCTCTACCCAAGAGATGCCAATAATACCCACCCCCTTCCCCCGCCCCAGTCACAACAATCAAAAATGTCTCTAGATATTGTCAAATATATCCCAGGGGACAAAATTGCTGTGAGGCAGGGCTGTCCGGGAGAAATATAATGTGAATCACATATGTAATTTAAAATGCTCTTGGAACCACGTTAGAAAAATAAAAGAAACAAGGGAAATTAATTTAAATAACATGTCTTAACTTAGTTTATTAAAAACATAATTTCAATATGTAATAATATAAAATTGTTAATGATATTTTACTTTTCTGGTACAAGGTCTCTGAAGTCTGGTGAATATTATACATTTAAAACATACCTCAGTTGTCACTAGCCACATTTTAAGTGCTCAATAGCCAAATGGGGACAGTGCACCTCTAAAGCAACCAACACAGTAATATGTCCTATCTTTGGATAATTCTAGTTAATTATGTCATTAAATTTCCTTTTTCAAAAAGGCCAATTTGGGTGGTACTGTCTGTTCCTTCTGATCAAAAATATCCTATTACGAGCCCATATGACTCTTCTGATAATTGAGCTATTAAAAAACTCAAGGTATCTTTGCTAGCATTTCTTTCTTTTTCTTTTTTTTTTTAAGATTTAATTTATTTATTTGAGAGAGAGAGAATGAGCAGAGAGCTGAGCAGGGAGCTGGACCTGGGGCTCGATCCCAGGACCCTGAGATCATGACCTGAGCCGAAGGCAGGTGCTTAACCGACTGAGCCACCCAGGTGTCCTGCTAGCTAGCATTTCTTCCTTATTATGCATTGGGCATTAGCGGGTTTTAGTCCTGTGTGCTGTCAAGGAGTAGTTTCTGCTCAGGAACCCGGCGTATCTGCCTGCATGCCCAGTGCTTGCAGACTCATGAAAGACTTCTTGTTCACTACCGTTCTTGATTCTCTGCATTTTCTTGAGTCCTTTGGTCATGGACTTTAGCCTCTGACTGCTAAGTCCTGGCTTGCCTCTTCCCCAGATGTAGTAGTTTTCTTGCGTCTGAGCCCTGGCATGGGCTCAGCTCAGCATATTTCTGGGCTTGAGGAGTGACAGAGACAAATGAGAGAGGGGACGTCTCAAGTCTGAATGGGCAGCATCGAGGCACCTTTGTTGACCACCCCTGGAATTGCAGTAAAACCGGCTAAGGGAATTCTCACAGATCTGTCAAAGTCAGAAACCAATGGAAACTTCACGAGGAAGTTTTAGGAGATTCTGTTTTTCAGATGCAGCAGGCTTACATAATTGAAAACACTGGTTTTGAAACCCAGGGTGTTAGGTGGGAACTAGAAATGTTAGGAAAAAAAAAATCATAGTCTAATCCACCTTCCCATTTTACAGATGAGAAAACTAGAGTCTACGAGATTCAGTAATTTGCCTGAGTCTCTGCAGCGTTAGTAACAGATTCGGGACCATAATCTGTTCCAGCTCACTGAGTGTTTCCATCTCAAACTGCTGCCTCCTGTATTTATTTAGCAGTTTATTCAAATAAATTCTGTGCTCCTCCCCATGCCCAGGTGTTTTAAAAAACGAAGACTTTTCCTTTGAAATCATTTTAGATAATCATAAAAGTTACAAAAATAGTACAGTTTCCATATCCTTCACCCAGCTTCCCAGCAGTAAGATCTAACACAGTAACACAATGATCAAAACATTGACTTTGACCTCAGATCTTATTCAGCTTTTTACTAGCTCCTATATGGACTCCTTTTAATAAAAATTTAGTGTATGTTCTATGAAATTTGACCACATTGGGATGGCTGCAACCACACTCAGGAATGAGAACTGTTTGATCATCCCCCCAAAACCTCCTTAACCCCTTTACAGGCATAGCCTCCCCTGGTTGAACCCCTACAGCTGATCTGTTCTTCAGCGATCGCTAAACTTTCATCAGTCTGAGAATGGTATATAAAAGGAAGAATATAGTAGGCCACCTTTTGAGACTGGCTCTTTTACTGAGCATGATGGCCCTGAGATCCATCCCAGGTGCTACTATGTATCAATGATGCATTCCCCTTTGTTGCGGAAGAGGGTTCCATTGTAAGGATGGGCCAGATTTTCTTTGACCAGTTACCCACTGAAAAGCACTTGGCTTGTTTTCAGTTTTTGGTGCCTTTTAAAAATCATTCCAAATTCACTTTTAATCATTTTCCAGTGCTGTAGCCTGGATTTTTAGAATTCGTTTCATGCCACGACTCTTTGTAACAGTCTTGATCTGGGTGGCAGGGACAAAAAGGAAAGAAAGAAACATAGGTTGTAAACTGTTGATACCCCAGTTTGGGACATGTTAGTGATGAAATTAAGTTGACTGCCGAGGCTAGACTTCACAGGAATGAAGAAGTTTGTCATTGAGATCAGTGGTTCTTACAGAGGGTCCCTGGACCAGCAGAATCAGCGTCACCTGGGAAGTGGTTAGAAATGTAAATTCTCACGTCCGAACCCAGACCCACTGAATCCGAAACTCTGGGGTTGTGACCCAGCAATCTGCTTGTGTCTTTTGAGAACAGTTAGTTAAGCTAATAGCTGAGGGATTCCACGTTTTCACCAAAAGGCAGGCTGGATATACACTGCCTGATTCTATGGGAGTGTGTTTTCCCTCTCGGCTGGGTGGGCAGTGGTCTGGATACCCCCTCTTTTTTTTTTCTTTTTAGCAAAGAGTGCCCGGGGGGTCCAAATATTCTGGTACATTTTGGAACAACCTGTGTTTTAAATGTTTTGGTTTCCTCATTTAAACAATGTGGGAAGATGAATATAATTTTAGAAGCACAATGGGGACGATGTGCCTATCAAAGGAAAAAGCTCGTGGAGAGACCCATTTAGATCAGTGGATATTTCTCACCTGGAAAGATATGCTTCTAAATCACACAAGGCTCTTGGGTTGATGGGTTTTTGAGCATCAGATGTACCACGTTTAGGGGATTTAATAGAATAAGACCCATTCTGTTCTCAGGCATAATTGAGAAGCAGGAAAAGCCGCCTTTGTTGGCTGGCTTCTGCTTTTTCATTCTTTCCTGTCTGTCCCCTGACCTCTGGTAGGATTCCTGAGAGCTTTGTAGTCACCCTGCTGCCCCGCCTCGCCTCTCCCAGAACTCATCAAAACTTGCTCTTTTTTTTTTGGCAAGCTGTTTAGGCCCTTTCCTCTGCCAGGTGACACTGGATGAATTAGACAGGTGAATCCCTCAATTTAGTTATAAATTTGGCAGGTTATCCCAGAGACATGCTGTCACTTTGTTACATACTCCCTACTTTTCTTGGAATGAAGTCATTACAGGATGACAGTAAATGCCAGGTATTTTAGGCATGCCGTAGGAGGCATATGGACGATATTCTTCCCATCAGAGTTACTTAAAATACTTCCAGTTACTAAGAGGGTGCCAATCGGCCAGGTTGGTCCCATAAATAGTTCTTTCAGATGCCTAGGATTTGAGTGTGTGTGTGTGTGTGTGCGCACACGTGTAGTGGGGTCGTCCTGAGTGGAGGGGAGGCATTTAGATGCTTTACACAGAATGTGAGGAGGTTGTTCATCTTCAGGTCTGATGTCCGGGGAGAAATTGTTTCGAGTAAAAGGATAAAGGCTCAGGTGAAATTAATCCCAATCATCTGTTTTCATTTTTTTTTTCCCCCTAGTGCCTTCTGTTTGATTTTAATCATCATTTCTTTTGAATTCATCCTCCTCTATTGAAAAGAAAATGCTCATGACTTGGCGGAGCTCACCACTCTGGTCCTGCTCTGGAAGGTTTTCCTCCCAGCATAAGGCAGGGGCTGAGGGGGAGGTTGTTTAAATGCAAGGACCCTCACCGGCTCCTGGGATCCAGGAGCAAGGAGGGATGAGGGATCATGGCCCCTGCTTTATCCTAACTCCCAAATAAACTTCTTAAAAGGACTCTTTGTCTGTTTGTGTGAATCCCCCCTCTGCTTCTGCCCCTTTCCCCAGAGCACAGAGAATAGAAGGTACCAAATGATGGAGCCACTTCGTAGAACAGATTCTAATTTCTTTCTCTGAAGGCTGCCCTGAAATTCAAAGAAGCATTATTACTTCATCCAATTTAAAACTCTGCCCGCTGCTGAATGGGCAAGCACCTAATTTCACCTTTGGAGGCAAATGGGAAGCTTTTTGTGTTGAAAGACAGAAGAAGAGAAAAGAGGATTCTGGAGGATAATTGAATGGAAATCCCTTTAAGGTGCCAGAAAACAGCTTCCATCCAAAGGGATGAAACGAGGTCAAACTATATTTGTTAAAAGTGTGGGGCATGAAAGCCTTAATTATTTCTTTGGAAAGTCGTGTCTTGTAAAGACTTAAACAAAAGCTTCAAGAAGGTAGAAGCTGGGAGAAATTGCCCATGGCTTTAGAGAAGGTGGAACCAGAGGAAGGCAATTACTGGTGAACAATGGTATATTAGCAGGGATTATTCTTCCAGATTGGGGCCCCTGCATAGGGTTTAGGCTGGATCTAGTAAAAGATGGCCTGATGGTGTGCCTAGAAGTGGGAGGGAGAGGGGACAGGGTCACCCTGGCTGTGCAGCCTGGGGGGGCGGCGGGGGAGCTGGGCTTGCTGGCCAAGGAGGTGAAGAAATAGTCCTTACTTCTTTTATTTATGATTTGTTTTTTAATTTATTTGAGAGAGAGCACATGAGCTGGGGAGGGGCAGAGGGAGAGGGAGAAGCAGGCTCCCCACTGAGCAGGGAGCTGGCCATGGGGCTGCACCCCAGGACCCCAGGATCATGACCTGAGCTGAAGGCAGCTGCTTAACCAACTGAGCCAACCAGGCGCCCCAAAATAGTCCTTACTTCTTATACGCTAAGGAAGATGTTATTTCTCTTGGAGCAGAATGGCAGGCTGTTGTAGTGAATGCACTCTGGAGTTAGACAGATGTGTATTCGAATTGCCAGTCCTTCGTTTACTATGACCTTAGACACGTTCCTTGATGCTCCTCTTGCTCATTTGTGAAATGGGGGGAAATGTTACCTGCCACGGACCATGACAATGCACTCCAGTAATATGGGGTCTGGTGCATTATAGACGCCCCAGAGGTGTCAGTCCTCTGGGTCGCTTGTCACTCCTCTGCTCGGTTTGACTTCTAGGCAGGCTCCCTGCATCGCAGTAGATTCTTGCTCTTGAACTTATGGTGCGTCACGGATGACTCGTGCCCTGTGTTCTTATCCCTGCAATGCCCTTGGCAGTTCTCTGGCAAGGTTCAGGGGCAGCACCCTCTTTTCATCTCTCCCTCCAGACCCTTGGCTACCTGTGCTCTGGCTTCTCTGTGGGAGCTTGCTAACTACCAAAGGATCCATAATCACTCCCAAGATCAACAGGGTCCTGGACTGAGTTTGCCTCTCTGCCACCTTCCTATTTGTTGAGTCCCAGGGCAGTGTCATTCTCCAGGGAAGAGGGTATACTGGCTAAAACAATTCATACTGTGCCTTTGGGTTGTTTCATGGCACTCAGAACTCCCCCATGAGCATTCTGGTTTGTATACGTATTCTGTTCAGTGACCCAGCCAGGAACTCTCCCTGGCTTCTCATCAATCACTTTTCACAGCAGGAACTGACCATCCAGCCACACCTTCTCCCCATGCCTCCTTCTCTTACTGACAATTCTCAGACCCGGGGTCTAGACAGCGTGTTGGGGTTCCCCAGTACCTCAGCTGGGGATTAACAGTCAGATGAGTGGGTAGAGGGGGGCAGGGAGCCCCTTCTCAAGGAGCCGGTGAGGTCCAAAGTCTTTTCAAAAGTCTTTGAAAAGATTGCCTAGCTTTATTACAAACAGGCACACCACAGATTTAAGCAGGAAGGCAGAAAAGATTTCCTGAGCCTCTCTAAGAGTGGATGACAAGCACAGCTTTTTAGGGGACTGTTAATTCAGACACAAGAGCCTCTGCCTGGTTTGCTGCATGGGGAAGAATTTCTATAGTACGTTCAGGTTTTGCAGGCTTTAGTCTTCCTTGTCTGCCCTTAGGAAGTCCATATTTTTTCTGACAAGAATTGGCGAGGAGTAGCAACCATGTCCTACTTTCCCCATTGACCCAGATTTCTGGGTGATTTAATTTTTTGGCTCATTTGAGGAAGCTACACACGCTATCAGAGATAAGAATGCAAAACTTGTCCTAGCGGACAGCCTGGATCTCATAGGAATCAGGTGTTGGACATCTTGGCAGAGGAAAAGCAGGATATTAGAGCAGGAGGAGCAAAAGCTACTGGATTTTCCAGTTAAGTCCCTCCTTTGGGGGCCCCAGGGATACACATCTTCAATTCCTTGCCTTGTTCTTTTTTCTAAATTGGTAGAGACCCCTACCCCTCAGGCAGACGTTAGTGCTGTGTAAAAGAATACTTTTGGTGAATTCTGGGACAACAGTGTTCAGTGAGGCATTTCAGAGGTGTCTGGGGTGGGGAGCCATTGAGGGCAGCCAGGACCCTTTTCTCTCTCACCCTCTCTCGCCAAGGTACAGGTGACTAAGGAGTATTCGTATCAGTAAGATCTAGTAAAGTCGGATCATTATTGGTTAGAGTCAGCAGAACCGACTACAGGAAATGCCTTTCTCTCTTTTTCCATCAATTTACTCAATAAGAATCTGAAAGCTGCTAACTAAGGGCTTCTGAGCGATTCAGCTGTTATTGCGACCTCGGCCATAAAATGTTGACGCCTTTTCATGGTCTTCAAGCTTAAGGTTAATCTGGATTTTGGTTGTTTGTCTAGGGATGGCAATGGATTTGTGTTCACTATTGTATGGTGTTGCAGTCAGCTCTGGCTGCTATAATAAATACTGTTGACTGGGGGACTGAAACAGTAGACATTTTCTCACAGTTTTGGAGGCTGGAAGCCCAAGCTCAGTGTGCCAGCATGGTCAGGTTCTTGGCGAGAGGTCGCTTCTTGGCTTGTAGATGGCTTTCTTGTTATGTCCCCACATGATGGAGAAAGAGAGCTCTCTGGTGTCTCTTCCTCTTATAAGGGCATTAAGCCCATTATGGGGGCTCCACCTCTGTGACCTCATCTAAACCTAATTACTTGCCAAAGGTTCTACCTCCAAATATCATTCCATTGAGAATTAGGGCGTCAGTATATGAATTTTAGGGGACTCCACAATGTGGTTTCTACATGATTTATTTAGCAACACTCTCTGGGATGTGGGACATAGATGAAAAATTCACTGGTTACCAAACTGAACTCCACAGTGGAATGGTAAACTTATAAATGGTAAACCAGTTGTCTGCCATGGACACACAAGTGAGAGACAAGAAGAGAGAGAGAAGAAAGAGGGGCAGAGATTATCCATTGTTATCAAGTAATGGGGTGATAGGCATGAAGCCATTGGTGGAATCACTGAGCTGACCCACATGAGGAACATAACTTCTGAATTTACTCTTCTTTTTTTTTATTGTTATGTTAATCCCCATACATTACATCATTAGTTTTAGATGTAGTGTTCCATGATTCATTGTTTGTGCATAACACCCAGTGCTCCATGCAGAACGTGCCCTCCTCAATACCCATCACCAGGCTAATCCATCCTCCCACCCCCCCTCCCCTCTAGAACCCTCAGTTTGTTTTTCACAGTCCATCATCTCTCATAGTTCGTCTACCCCTCCGATTTCCCCCCCTTCATTCTTCCCCTCCTGCTATCTTCTTCTTCTTTTTTTTTCCTTAACATATATTGCATTATTTGTTTCAGAGGTACAGATCTGAGATTCAACAGTCTTGCACAATTCACAGCGCTTACCAGAGCACATACCCTCCCCAGTGTCCATCACCCAGTCACCCCATCCCTCCCACCCCACCCCCCACTCCAGCAACCCTCAGTTTGTTTCCTGAGATTAAGAATTCCTCATATCAGTGAGGTCATATGATACATGTCTTTCTCTGTTTGACTTATTTCGCTCAGCATAATACCCTCCAGTTCCATCCACGTCGTTGCAAATGGCAAGATCTCATTCCTTTTGATGGCTGCATAATATTCCATTGTATATATATACCACCTCTTCTTTTTTTTTCTTTTTATTTTTTTCAATTCTTTTTTTTATTGTTATGTTAATCCCCATACATTACATCATTAGTTTTAGATATAGTGTTCCATGATTCATTGTTTGTGCATAACACCCAGTGCTCCATGCAGAACGTGCCCTCCCCAATACCCATCACCAGGCTAA
>NW_022590790.1:9972-10142 GCF_004348235.1 Phoca vitulina
CCCCCTTCATTCTTCCCCTCCTGCTACATTCTTCTTCTTCTTTTTTTCTTTCTTAACATATATTGCATTATTTGTTTCAGAGGTACAGATCTGAGATTCAACAGTCTTGCACAGTTCACAGCGCTTACCAGAGCACATACCCTCCCCAGTGTCCATCACCCAGTCACCCC
>NW_022590791.1:0-10132 GCF_004348235.1 Phoca vitulina
TTTTCACTACATCTGTGTCTTTGGGGTAAATACCAAGGAGTGCAATTGCTGGGTCATAGGGTAGCTCTATTTTTTATTTTTTTGAGGAAACTCCACACTGTTTTCCAAAGTGGCTGTACCAACTTGCATTCCCACCAACAGTGTAAGAGGGTTCCCCTTTCTCCACAACCTCTCCAACATTTGTTGTTTCTCTCCCTGTCCATTTTTGCCATTCCAACTGGTGTGAGGTGGTATCTCAATGTGGTTTTGATTTGAATTTCCCTGATGGCTAATGATGATGAACATTTTTTCATGTGTCTGTTAGCCATTTGTATGTCTTCTTCAGAGAAGTGTCTTTCCATATCTTCTGCCCACTTTTTGACTTGATTATTTGTTTTTTGGGTGTTGAGTTTGAGAAGTTCTTTATAGATCTTGGATACCAGCCCTTTATCTGTAGTGTCATTTGCAAATATCTTCTCCCATTCGGTGGGCTGCCTCTTTGTTTTGTTGACTGTTTCCTTTGCTGTACAGAAGCTTTTTATCTTGATGAAGTCCCAAAAGTTCATTTTTGCTTTTGTTTCACTAGCTTTTGGAGATGCATCTTGAAAGAAGTTGCTGTGGGCGATGTCAAAAAGGTTACTGCCTATGTTCTCCTCTAGGATTTTGATGGATTCCTGTCTCACATTGAGGTCTTTCATCCATTTTGAGTTTATCTTTGTGTATGGTGTTGGAGAATGGTCGAGTTTCATTCTTCTGCATGCATGTGGCTGTCCAATTTTCCCAACACCATTTATTGAAGAGACTGTCTTTTTTCCATTGCATGTTTTTTCCTGCTTTGTCAAAGATTATTTGACCATAGAGTTGAGGGTCCCTATCTGGGTTCTCTATTCTGTTCCATTGGTCTATATGTCTGTTTTTGTGCCAGTACCATGCTGTCTTGGTGATCACAGCTTTGTAATATAGCTTGAAATCGGGCAACGTGATGCCCCCAGCTTTGTTTTTCTTTTTCAACATTTCCTTGGTGACTCGGGGTCTTTTCTGATTCCATACTAATTTTAGGATTGTGTGTTCCAACACTTTGAAAAATGTCATTGGAATTTTGATTGGGATGGCATTGAAGGTATAGATTGCTCTGGGTACCTTGGACATTTTAACAGTGTTTATTCTTCTGATCCATGAGCATGGAATATTTTTCCATCTTTTTGTGTCTTCTTCAATTTCTTTCATGAGTGTTCTGTAGTTCCTAGAGTATAGATCCTTTACCTCTTTGGTTAGCTTTATTCCAAGGTATCTTACGGTTTTTGGTGCTATTGTAAATGGAATCATTTCTCTAATTTCTCTTTCTACAGTTGCGTTGTTAGTGAATAAGAAAGCAACTGATTTCTGTGCATTGATTTTGTATCCTGCCACATTACTGAATTGCTGTATGAGTTCTAGTAGTTTGGGGGTGGAGTCTTTTGGGTTTTCCACATAAAGTATCATGTTGTCTGCGAAAAGAGAGAGTTTGACTTCCTCTTTGCCAATTTGAATACCTTGTATTTCTTTTTGTTGTCTGATTGCTGTTGCTAGGACTTCTAGTACTATGTTGAACAATAGTGGTGAGAGTGGGCATCCTTGACGTGTTCCTGATCTTAAGGGAAAGGCTCTCAGCTTTTCCCCATTGAGGATGATATTTGCTGTGTGTTTTTCATAGATGGATTTTATGAACTTGAGGAATGTTCCCTCTATCCCTATACTCTGAAGAGTTTTAATCAGGAAAGGATGTTGTATTTTTTCACATGCTTTTTCTGCATCAATTGAGAGGACCATATGGTTCTTCTCCCTCCTCTTATTAATGTGTTCTATCACACTGATTGATTTGCGAATGTTGAACCACCCTTGCATCCCGGGGATAAATCCCACTTGGTCGTGGTGGATGATCCTTTTAATGTATTGTTGGATCCTATTAGCTAGGATTTTGTTGAGGATTTTGGAATCCATATTCCTCAGGGATATCGGTCTGAAATTCTCCTTTTTGATGGGGGTCTTTGCCTGGTTTGGGGATTAAGATAATGCTGGCCTCATAGAATGAGTTTGGAAGTTTTCCTTCTGTTTCTATTTTTTGAAACAGCTTCAGTAGAATAGTTATTATTTCTTCTTTGAATGCTTGGTAGAATTCCCCAGGGAATCCCTCAGACCCTGGAATCTTGTTTTTTGGGAGGTTTTTGATCACTGCTTCAATCTCATTAGTGGTTATTGGCCTATTCAGGTTGTCAATTTCTTCCTGTTTCAGTCTTGGCAGCTTATAGGTTTCCAGGAAGGCCTCCATTTCATCCGGATTGCTCAGTTTATTGGCATATAGTTGTTGATAATAATTTCTAATAATTGTTTCTATTTCCTTGGTGTTAGTCGTGATCTCTCCCCTTTCATTCATAATTTTATTAATTTGTGTCCTTTCTCTTTTCTTCTGGATAAGTCTGGCCAGTGATTTATGGATCCTATTAATTCTTTCAAAGAACCAACTTCTAGTTTCATTGATCTGATCTACTGTGTTTCTGGTTTCTAATTCATTGATTTCTGCTCTAATCTTAATTATTTCTCTTCTAATGCATGGCTTAGGCATCATTTGTTGCTTTTTCTCTAGTACTTTAAGGTGTAGAGTTAGTTGGTGAATTCAGGATTTTTCTATTTTTTTGAGTGAGGCTTGGATGGCTATGTATTTCCCCCTTTGACTGCCTTTGCAGTATCCAGTAGGTTTTGGACTGATGTGTTTTCGTTCTCATTGATTTCCATGAATTGTTTAAGTTCTTCTTTGATTTCCTAGTTGACCCAAACATTCTTGAGCAGAGTGGTCTTTAGCTTCCAAGTGTTTGAATTTCTGCCAAATTTTTCTTGTGATTGAGTTCCAGTTTTAAAGCATTATGGTCTGAGAATATGCAGGGAATAATCTCAATCTTTTGGTATCGGTTGAGACCTGATTTGTGACCCAGTATGTGGTCTGTTCTGGAGAAAGTTCCATGTGCACTCGAAAAGAATGAGTGTTCTGTTGTTTTAGGGTTGAATGTTCTGTATATATCTATGAAGTCCATCTGGTGTAGTGTATCATTCAAAGCTCTTGTTTCCTTGTTGATTTTCTGCTTAGATGATCTGTTCATTGCTGAGAGTGGAGTATTGAGGTCTCCTACAATTAACGTATTGTTATCAATATGACTCTTTATTTTGGTTAACAGTTGGCTTATGTAGATTGCCGCTCCCACGTTGGGGGCATAGATATTTACAATTGTTAAATCTTCTTGTTGGATAGACCCTTTAAGAATGATAGAGTGTCCTTCTGTGTCTCTAATTACAGACTTTAGTTTAAAATCTAATTTGTCTGACATAAGAATTGCTACCCCAGCTTTCTTTTGAGGTCCAGTGGCATGGAAGATGGATCTCCATCCCTTCACTTTCAGTCTGGATGTATCTTTAGGTTCAAAATGTGTCTCTTGTAGGCAGTATATGGATGGGTCCTGTCTTTTTATCCAGTCTGCAACTCTGTGCCATTTTATGGGAGCATTTAGGCCATTCAGGTTGAGAGTGATTATTGAAAGATATGAATTAATTGTCATCATGTTGCCTGTGAAGACTTTGTTTTTATAGATTGTCCCTGTAAATTTCTGTTGTATATCACTCTTGGGGTCTTTCTCCTTTTATAGAACCCCCCTTAATATTTCTTGCAGGGCTGGCTTAGTGGTCACATATTCTTTCAGTTTCTGCCGGTCGTGGAAGCTCTGCATCTCTCCATCCATTCTAAATGACAGCCTTGTTGGATAAAGTATTCTTGGCTGCATGTTCTTCTCATTTAGTACCCTGAAAATGTCTTGCCAGGTCTTTCTGGCTTGCCAGGTCTCTGTGGATAGGTCTGACATTATTCTGATGTTCCTCCCTCTGTACGTAAGGAATCTCTTCCCCCTAACTGCCCTTAAGATGGTTTCCTTGGTTCTAAGATTTGCAAGTTTTACTATTACATGCCAGGGTGTTGGCCTGTTTTCCTTGATCTTGGGAGGGGTCCTCTCTGCCTCTAGGACGCGAACATTTGTTTCATTCCCCAGATTAGGGAAGTTCTCAGCTACGATTTGCTCAAATACATTTTCTAGTCCTCTCTCTCCCTCCACCCTCTCCGGGATTCCAATTATTCTGACATTGGAATGCTTCATGGTGTCACTTATTTCTCTGATTCTATTTTCATGGATTCTGAGTAGTTTTTCCCTGGCCTCTTCTTTTCCCTTTTTATCTATTATATTGTCTTCCAGGTCGCTTATTCGTTCTTCTGCCTCACTTACCCTAGCTGTTAGATTATCTACATTGGATTGGATCTCACTGATAGCATTTTTAAGTTCTGCCAATTCATCTTTCATTTCTGCCCTTAGAGACTCTATGTTGCCATTAATTGATTTCTCCATTCTAGCCATTGTCTTCACAATTGCTAGCCTGAATTCCATCTCCAACATCTTGGTTATATCTGCATCCATTTGTAAATCTGCAGCATAAGTCATGATCTCTGAGTCTTTTCTATTTTGGGGGTTCCTCCTCCTAGTCATTCTGTTGATGGGTGTTTGAGGGAATGTATAGAGTCCAAATTATTGACCAGAACCCAAGCAAGATGCACCTGTTTTCTTGGGACCTTAGGGTTGCTGGCCTCTTGTTTTCCCCGCCTGTCTTCTGGGGGGACAGGCCTGCCACGCTGTTATTCAGGGAACCCTGTTTGGGCGGAGTTGCCCTGCCCCCCTGTGGCGGGGGATGGGCTCAGTGGGAATCAGTTTTGGGGGCTTTTGTTCTCTGGCAGCTTTCCCTGGTGGCTTTCCACATCTCTTCCGTGAGTCAGAGCAGAAGAGACCGTTTCCAACCCTCTGTCTCAGAGCAGAGAGATCGCAATCTGTTCTTCAGTGACCTCTCCAGGCCACACCATCTCCGTTTCTGTCCGTGCTGCTATAAACTGCAGCGTACTGGGTAGTGTGCCCCTCTGCAGCGCTCCCAGTCCTGCCTCCAGGTTGGGGTCCATCTCTGCCCTTTGTGCTTCTAAAACCACCAGCCGCTACCAGTTTGCACATGCAACCCCGTTGCTCTGGGTTTCCGCCCCAGGGGCTGCCCTAAAGTCCTTTCCCCACCGCTACTGGTCTGCGAGTCTGTGCCCCGTCCCCAGCATGCGAGGCTGTCGCTCACTGGCGGTGTAGGATCCCCACAGCGAGGCACCCTCCCGCTGCCATTTATCCTCCAATATCTGCCCGCAGAATCACAGCTCCCTGCTTCGTACCTCAAAACCAACCACCTGCGATATTCTGTTTGTAGAGGTCCAGATCTTCTTACATCTCAGGCTGGTTTCGTGGGTGCTCAGAGTGGTCTGGTAGATATCCAGCTCAATTCCGGGGACCAGTTGAAATAGGGTGCCCTACTCCTCTGCCATCTTTCCTCCTCAATCCTGAGTGAATCCTTTTCTTGAGATCACCAAAATATCCTGAGATTCCTTGGCCTGTCAGGAAGTGATTTTCCTTACTTATTTGTAAGGCTAGAAACCTTGTGATCCAGGTACCAGGCCGTTTTCCCAAGAGGGCTTTTTAAGCATTTGTTCCATAAAATCAACCTTAGCTCCTTAAAGGTGTCTAGTTGTAGCTCGTTAAATGAACTTCATTCTCAAATACGAAATTCTAGACAAAGCCTCCGTTGCATAACCAATGTTTCCAAATACATTCTGTTAATAAGAAAGATGGACTCATTGAATCTGTGCAAATAACTAATATTGCCATGAAAATAAGAATACTCAGTAAGTGTTTCTGGATTAATAGAGGGATCAGGCAGGGATAGAAAGATAAATGTTTCATTCTTTTTACAAAACTGTAGTCTACTAAATTGTCATGAGTTAGAGATAGCTTACATGCAGAAATAGAACATTAAAGTACCAGCAGTATTCCTAACAAACCCTGTAATCATCATTCATCAGTTCATTCAGTCCTATGTAATTAATTCTTGTTCCATTTGATTTGGGTTACCAGTCTCATGAACCCATCTGTTTTTCCACTAGAGTTCTGGAAATCCTGACTCTAACCACTGGTATGGTTTTAAAGTTGTTATAGTGATGTCATCAGAAGCCTGTACCCAAGAATACCCAGCTGTCATAGATCTTTTCTGTGGGTCTCTCAGACAGCCCTTTGTCAAAGACAAACATTCTGGCCTGTAGCTGATGGCAGGCACTTTCAGGGAAGCCTCAGAATGAAACAAAAGCTGTGCTCTATATGACAAAAGACAAAATAACTATGGTTAACTTATTATTGATAATTTTCAAAATGAATGATCTGATATGAGCTCATTATAAAAATAATGTGATTAACCAGGAAGTTTGCTTGTTTTAAGGCATGAAAAATGCAATCCAAAAAAGTTTTGGACAAAAAAAATCTATAAACATAATGATTAGCCCTATTTTCAAAGAAAAGTGGGTATCTAACTTATGAAAATGGATGAGTATAATGTTTACAGAGAAAAAAATCTTCAAATGTAACAAGTAATACTCCTGAGATATAATATACCATGAATACATCAAGAAATTATTTAGATTATACCCAAGAATATATCAAGAATATCAAGTAAAGAATATCAGCTCTGGAGCAGGTCCTAAACATCTTTGTATTAATAAAATACCATAGGTAAGTGATGTAAATTCTCTAACATGCTGGATTCACGTTTGAGAAGTAAAATTTGATCAGGTTAACATTAAAAAAATAATTGAAATTATCATTAATAACGTTATACTGCTGTTGTTTAGTATCAAGAAAAGCAGCACCAGGACTCTGATAAGTAGAAGTATCATTGGCAGCAAAGGCATTGATAAATATCTAGGAACTTCATTTAATTTATTAATTTATTATTAAATATTTATCTTAATAACATTTTTACCCATACATATTTATCCTATGAAAGGCTAAGTGTCTCTTCTGATTTGCAGTGCTTCTAATGTAACTCGAAACATCAAATAAACTTAATTACTGCTAGCAACTTTCTTTTTACAAGGTGAAGGAACAAATCTTTTGTGATTTTCCAGGGACCTTCTGGGAAATGCAAAGACAGTTTTAGGTATAAAAGATAACATTTAGGATTCAGTTTGAGGAAGGCAAAATGTCATAAGTTGTCAGGACATTTAAATAATTAAATGGGATCATGGGTCAGTGTAAAAGAATATTTGGCTACCCAAGTGACAGTGGAAGATTTTAAGAGTAAATATAGGAAGTAACATGATTATAAAAAATCTTAGGTCTTTTAAAAGTGAGAACATTTTGTTTTCTTAAACAATCAAGAATATTATAGAGTCAACAAAAAGCATGGGAAATTATCCTAATAAGACCTAGCCTATTTGACTAAAAAGCAGATTACTCAGAAGATAAAAACTTTTTACAACCTCTTATTAAGAGAAGACCAATAATCTAAGAAAATTGTGTCAATTTAACAGAAGGAAAAACCAAATTCTAGTTTTGCATGAGTATAATATTTGATACTAAAGCTCTTTTAGAAATCATATAAACACATTTATCAAACTTAGCTAGCTTAGACCACAACAAAATTCCCTGTACAACAAGATTCCCTGTCGATGAACCTTTTACAAATTTTCAGGTTTGTCCTACACTTTTTTCTTTCTCATTCTGGAACAACCAGTTCTTTTACTTTAGGACAAAACTATTCTCTTTTCCTTAATAAAAGCATATTCAGCATGCCTTGTATATAATATGTTGATTATAAATTTTAACAGTTGGTAATTGCTGTTACATAGAGGAAACTAGGAAGTGGATAATTATGAACTATCATACACTAGAACTTTATAGCAGACTATCAAAACTTACAGATAAACATCTCATAGATTTTATGGTTACATAAAGGATATAGTAATATATCCTTGTAATACAGTTTCTGCACTTGGCAAAAATAAACAAGTTCATTAATAAATCCAAATATATATATATATATATATATATATATATATATATACCCTTAAAATTATGTCTAGGAATTAATATTTTGGTATTTTATCTCATTTACAATGATCTAGGTATTTAATGAATATCAATTAACATAATTTAGTATAAGTCTAAGGTTTTTAGTTACCTAAAGATCTTTAAAAGCATCTTTTTTTTTTTTTTTAAATAGGCTCCACACCCAGTGTGGAGCCCAGTGTGGAGCCCAGTGTGGAGCCCAGTGTGGAGCCCAGTGTGGGGCTTGAATTCACAACAATGAGATCAAGACCTGAGCTGAGATAAGTGTTGGATGCTTAACCAGCTTAGCTACCCAGGTGCCCCAAAAGCATCTTTTTTACAACAGCTTTATTGGGGGGCACCTGGATGGCTCAGTTGGTACAGCATGTGACTTTTGATCTCAGGGTAGTAAGTTCAAGCCCCATGTTGTGCATAGAGCTTACTTAAAAAAACAGTTTTATTGAGATATAATTCACATACCATACAATTCAGTGATTTTTGAAATAGTACATTATTAATTTTTAAAAATTGTGTTAAAATATATATAACATAAAATTTCCCTTTTAACCATTTTAAGTGTACATTTCAGTTGCATTAAGTACATTTCTAGTGTTGTACAACCATCACTACTATCCATTTCCAGAACTTTTATGTAATCTCAAACAAAAATTCTATATCCATTTACCTGTGTCATACTTTCTATCTATATGAATTGGTCTATTACAGATGTTCCTTACAAGTGGAATCATATAATATGTGTCCTTTTTGTGTCTGGTTTATTCCACTTAGCATAATGTTTTCAAAGTTTGTCCATGTTGTAGCATGTATTGGAAACTCATTCCTTTTCATGGCTGAATAATATTCCATCGTATCTCTGTACCTTATCTGTCGATGGACAGTTCGGTTGTTTCCACCTTTTGTCCATTGTGAATAATAATGCAAAGAACATTGGCATGTAAGTATCTCTTTGAGTACCTACTTTTCTTTGGGTATACACCTTGGAATGAATTTACTGGGTCGTATGTTAATTCTGTTAATTCAAACAATTCTAATTGTTTGAAGTACCACCAAACTGTTTTCCATAGTGGCTGCATTATTTACATTCCTACCAGCAATGTATCAGGGCTCCAATTTCTCCAATATTCTCCAATACTTACTTTCTGTTTTTTTTTTAATTATACTTCTCTCAGTAAGTGCAAAGTGGTGTATCATTACAGTATTGATTTACATTTCCCTAATGAGTAATTATGTTGCACATCTTTTCATGTGCTTTTTGCCATTTGTATATTTTCTTTGGAGAAATGTCTATTCCATTATTTACCCATTTTTAATTGGGTTATTTGCCTTTTTATTGTGAAGTTATAGATGTTCTTTATCTAAAAATTAAACCCTTATCAGATACACAATTTCTAAATATTTTCTCCCATTCTGTAGGTTGTCTTTTTACATTATTTATAATACACTTTGATGCACCAAAATTTTTAATTTTGATGAAGTTCACTTTCTTTTTCTGTTGTTCATGCTTTTGGTGTCAGATATAAGAATCTATTACCAAAGACAAGGTCATGAAGACTTAGCTGTGTTTTCTTTCTTTTTTTTTTTTTAATTTTATTATGTTATGTTAGTCACCATACAGTACATCATTAGTTTTTGATGTGGTGATCCATGATCCATTGTTTTCGTATAACACCCAGTGCTCCATGCAATATGTGCCCTCCTTAATACCCATCACCGGGCTAACCAATTCCCCCTCCCCCCTCCCCTCTAAAACCCTGTTTGTTTCTCAGAGTCCATAGTCTCTCATGGTTCATCTCTCCCTCCAATCCCCCCCCCATTTTTCCCTTCCTTCTCCTAATGTCCTCCATGCTATTCCTTATGTTCCACAAATAAGTGAAACCATATGATAATTGACTTTCTCTGTTTGACTTATTTCAGTTAGCATAATCTCCTCTAGTCCCATCCATGTTGATGTAAAAGTTGGGTATTCATCCTTTCTGGTTGAGTAGTACTCCATTGTATATATGGACCACATCTTCTTTATCCATTCATCTGTTGAAGGGCATCTCGGCTCTTTCCACAGTTTGGCTATTGTGGACATTGCTGCTATGAACATTGGGGTGCATATGGCCCTTATTTTCACTACATCTGTGTCTTTGGGGTAAATACCAAGGAGTGCAATT
>NW_022590792.1:0-10132 GCF_004348235.1 Phoca vitulina
TTTTCACTACATCTGTGTCTTTGGGGTAAATACCAAGGAGTGCAATTGCTGGGTCATAGGGTAGCTCTATTTTTTATTTTTTTGAGGAAACTCCACACTGTTTTCCAAAGTGGCTGTACCAACTTGCATTCCCACCAACAGTGTAAGAGGGTTCCCCTTTCTCCACAACCTCTCCAACATTTGTTGTTTCTCTCCCTGTCCATTTTTGCCATTCCAACTGGTGTGAGGTGGTATCTCAATGTGGTTTTGATTTGAATTTCCCTGATGGCTAATGATGATGAACATTTTTTCATGTGTCTGTTAGCCATTTGTATGTCTTCTTCAGAGAAGTGTCTTTCCATATCTTCTGCCCACTTTTTGACTTGATTATTTGTTTTTTGGGTGTTGAGTTTGAGAAGTTCTTTATAGATCTTGGATACCAGCCCTTTATCTGTAGTGTCATTTGCAAATATCTTCTCCCATTCGGTGGGCTGCCTCTTTGTTTTGTTGACTGTTTCCTTTGCTGTACAGAAGCTTTTTATCTTGATGAAGTCCCAAAAGTTCATTTTTGCTTTTGTTTCACTAGCTTTTGGAGATGCATCTTGAAAGAAGTTGCTGTGGGCGATGTCAAAAAGGTTACTGCCTATGTTCTCCTCTAGGATTTTGATGGATTCCTGTCTCACATTGAGGTCTTTCATCCATTTTGAGTTTATCTTTGTGTATGGTGTTGGAGAATGGTCGAGTTTCATTCTTCTGCATGCATGTGGCTGTCCAATTTTCCCAACACCATTTATTGAAGAGACTGTCTTTTTTCCATTGCATGTTTTTTCCTGCTTTGTCAAAGATTATTTGACCATAGAGTTGAGGGTCCCTATCTGGGTTCTCTATTCTGTTCCATTGGTCTATATGTCTGTTTTTGTGCCAGTACCATGCTGTCTTGGTGATCACAGCTTTGTAATATAGCTTGAAATCGGGCAACGTGATGCCCCCAGCTTTGTTTTTCTTTTTCAACATTTCCTTGGTGACTCGGGGTCTTTTCTGATTCCATACTAATTTTAGGATTGTGTGTTCCAGCACTTTGAAAAATGTCATTGGAATTTTGATTGGGATGGCATTGAAGGTATAGATTGCTCTGGGTACCTTGGACATTTTAACAGTGTTTATTCTTCTGATCCATGAGCATGGAATATTTTTCCATCTTTTTGTGTCTTCTTCAATTTCTTTCATGAGTGTTCTGTAGTTCCTAGAGTATAGATCCTTTACCTCTTTGGTTAGCTTTATTCCAAGGTATCTTACGGTTTTTGGTGCTATTGTAAATGGAATCATTTCTCTAATTTCTCTTTCTACAGTTGCGTTGTTAGTGAATAAGAAAGCAACTGATTTCTGTGCATTGATTTTGTATCCTGCCACATTACTGAATTGCTGTATGAGTTCTAGTAGTTTGGGGGTGGAGTCTTTTGGGTTTTCCACATAAAGTATCATGTTGTCTGCGAAAAGAGAGAGTTTGACTTCCTCTTTGCCAATTTGAATACCTTGTATTTCTTTTTGTTGTCTGATTGCTGTTGCTAGGACTTCTAGTACTATGTTGAACAATAGTGGTGAGAGTGGGCATCCTTGACGTGTTCCTGATCTTAAGGGAAAGGCTCTCAGCTTTTCCCCATTGAGGATGATATTTGCTGTGTGTTTTTCATAGATGGATTTTATGAACTTGAGGAATGTTCCCTCTATCCCTATACTCTGAAGAGTTTTAATCAGGAAAGGATGTTGTATTTTTTCACATGCTTTTTCTGCATCAATTGAGAGGACCATATGGTTCTTCTCCCTCCTCTTATTAATGTGTTCTATCACACTGATTGATTTGCGAATGTTGAACCACCCTTGCATCCCGGGGATAAATCCCACTTGGTCGTGGTGGATGATCCTTTTAATGTATTGTTGGATCCTATTAGCTAGGATTTTGTTGAGGATTTTGGAATCCATATTCCTCAGGGATATCGGTCTGAAATTCTCCTTTTTGATGGGGGTCTTTGCCTGGTTTGGGGATTAAGATAATGCTGGCCTCATAGAATGAGTTTGGAAGTTTTCCTTCTGTTTCTATTTTTTGAAACAGCTTCAGTAGAATAGTTATTATTTCTTCTTTGAATGCTTGGTAGAATTCCCCAGGGAATCCCTCAGACCCTGGAATCTTGTTTTTTGGGAGGTTTTTGATCACTGCTTCAATCTCATTAGTGGTTATTGGCCTATTCAGGTTGTCAATTTCTTCCTGTTTCAGTCTTGGCAGCTTATAGGTTTCCAGGAAGGCCTCCATTTCATCCGGATTGCTCAGTTTATTGGCATATAGTTGTTGATAATAATTTCTAATAATTGTTTCTATTTCCTTGGTGTTAGTCGTGATCTCTCCCCTTTCATTCATAATTTTATTAATTTGTGTCCTTTCTCTTTTCTTCTGGATAAGTCTGGCCAGTGATTTATGGATCCTATTAATTCTTTCAAAGAACCAACTTCTAGTTTCATTGATCTGATCTACTGTGTTTCTGGTTTCTAATTCATTGATTTCTGCTCTAATCTTAATTATTTCTCTTCTAATGCATGGCTTAGGCATCATTTGTTGCTTTTTCTCTAGTACTTTAAGGTGTAGAGTTAGTTGGTGAATTCAGGATTTTTCTATTTTTTTGAGTGAGGCTTGGATGGCTATGTATTTCCCCCTTTGACTGCCTTTGCAGTATCCAGTAGGTTTTGGACTGATGTGTTTTCGTTCTCATTGATTTCCATGAATTGTTTAAGTTCTTCTTTGATTTCCTAGTTGACCCAAACATTCTTGAGCAGAGTGGTCTTTAGCTTCCAAGTGTTTGAATTTCTGCCAAATTTTTCTTGTGATTGAGTTCCAGTTTTAAAGCATTATGGTCTGAGAATATGCAGGGAATAATCTCAATCTTTTGGTATCGGTTGAGACCTGATTTGTGACCCAGTATGTGGTCTGTTCTGGAGAAAGTTCCATGTGCACTCGAAAAGAATGAGTGTTCTGTTGTTTTAGGGTTGAATGTTCTGTATATATCTATGAAGTCCATCTGGTGTAGTGTATCATTCAAAGCTCTTGTTTCCTTGTTGATTTTCTGCTTAGATGATCTGTTCATTGCTGAGAGTGGAGTATTGAGGTCTCCTACAATTAACGTATTGTTATCAATATGACTCTTTATTTTGGTTAACAGTTGGCTTATGTAGATTGCCGCTCCCACGTTGGGGGCATAGATATTTACAATTGTTAAATCTTCTTGTTGGATAGACCCTTTAAGAATGATAGAGTGTCCTTCTGTGTCTCTAATTACAGACTTTAGTTTAAAATCTAATTTGTCTGACATAAGAATTGCTACCCCAGCTTTCTTTTGAGGTCCAGTGGCATGGAAGATGGATCTCCATCCCTTCACTTTCAGTCTGGATGTATCTTTAGGTTCAAAATGTGTCTCTTGTAGGCAGTATATGGATGGGTCCTGTCTTTTTATCCAGTCTGCAACTCTGTGCCATTTTATGGGAGCATTTAGGCCATTCAGGTTGAGAGTGATTATTGAAAGATATGAATTAATTGTCATCATGTTGCCTGTGAAGACTTTGTTTTTATAGATTGTCCCTGTAAATTTCTGTTGTATATCACTCTTGGGGTCTTTCTCCTTTTATAGAACCCCCCTTAATATTTCTTGCAGGGCTGGCTTAGTGGTCACATATTCTTTCAGTTTCTGCCGGTCGTGGAAGCTCTGCATCTCTCCATCCATTCTAAATGACAGCCTTGTTGGATAAAGTATTCTTGGCTGCATGTTCTTCTCATTTAGTACCCTGAAAATGTCTTGCCAGGTCTTTCTGGCTTGCCAGGTCTCTGTGGATAGGTCTGACATTATTCTGATGTTCCTCCCTCTGTACGTAAGGAATCTCTTCCCCCTAACTGCCCTTAAGATGGTTTCCTTGGTTCTAAGATTTGCAAGTTTTACTATTACATGCCAGGGTGTTGGCCTGTTTTCCTTGATCTTGGGAGGGGTCCTCTCTGCCTCTAGGACGCGAACATTTGTTTCATTCCCCAGATTAGGGAAGTTCTCAGCTACGATCTGCTCAAATACATTTTCTAGTCCTCTCTCTCCCTCCACCCTCTCCGGGATTCCAATTATTCTGACATTGGAATGCTTCATGGTGTCACTTATTTCTCTGATTCTATTTTCATGGATTCTGAGTAGTTTTCCCCTGGCCTCTTCTTTTCCCTTTTTATCTATTATATTGTCTTCCAGGTCGCTTATTCGTTCTTCTGCCTCACTTACCCTAGCTGTTAGATTATCTACATTGGATTGGATCTCACTGATAGCATTTTTAAGTTCTGCCAATTCATCTTTCATTTCTGCCCTTAGAGACTCTATGTTGCCATTAATTGATTTCTCCATTCTAGCCATTGTCTTCACAATTGCTAGCCTGAATTCCATCTCCAACATCTTGGTTATATCTGCATCCATTTGTAAATCTGCAGCATAAGTCATGATCTCTGAGTCTTTTCTATTTTGGGGGTTCCTCCTCCTAGTCATTCTGTTGATGGGTGTTTGAGGGAATGTATAGAGTCCAAATTATTGACCAGAACCCAAGCAAGATGCACCTGTTTTCTTGGGACCTTAGGGTTGCTGGCCTCTTGTTTTCCCCGCCTGTCTTCTGGGGGGACAGGCCTGCCACGCTGTTATTCAGGGAACCCTGTTTGGGCGGAGTTGCCCTGCCCCCCTGTGGCGGGGGATGGGCTCAGTGGGAATCAGTTTTGGGGGCTTTTGTTCTCTGGCAGCTTTCCCTGGTGGCTTTCCACATCTCTTCCGTGAGTCAGAGCAGAAGAGACCGTTTCCAACCCTCTGTCTCAGAGCAGAGAGATCGCAATCTGTTCTTCAGTGACCTCTCCAGGCCACACCATCTCCGTTTCTGTCCGTGCTGCTATAAACTGCAGCGTACTGGGTAGTGTGCCCCTCTGCAGCGCTCCCAGTCCTGCCTCCAGGTTGGGGTCCATCTCTGCCCTTTGTGCTTCTAAAACCACCAGCCGCTACCAGTTTGCACATGCAACCCCGTTGCTCTGGGTTTCCGCCCCAGGGGCTGCCCTAAAGTCCTTTCCCCACCGCTACTGGTCTGCGAGTCTGTGCCCCGTCCCCAGCATGCGAGGCTGTCGCTCACTGGCGGTGTAGGATCCCCACAGCGAGGCACCCTCCCGCTGCCATTTATCCTCCAATATCTGCCCGCAGAATCACAGCTCCCTGCTTCGTACCTCAAAACCAACCACCTGCGATATTCTGTTTGTAGAGGTCCAGATCTTCTTACATCTCAGGCTGGTTTCGTGGGTGCTCAGAGTGGTCTGGTAGATATCCAGCTCAATTCCGGGGACCAGTTGAAATAGGGTGCCCTACTCCTCTGCCATCTTTCCTCCTCAATCCTGAGTGAATCCTTTTCTTGAGATCACCAAAATATCCTGAGATTCCTTGGCCTGTCAGGAAGTGATTTTCCTTACTTATTTGTAAGGCTAGAAACCTTGTGATCCAGGTACCAGGCCGTTTTCCCAAGAGGGCTTTTTAAGCATTTGTTCCATAAAATCAACCTTAGCTCCTTAAAGGTGTCTAGTTGTAGCTCGTTAAATGAACTTCATTCTCAAATACGAAATTCTAGACAAAGCCTCCGTTGCATAACCAATGTTTCCAAATACATTCTGTTAATAAGAAAGATGGACTCATTGAATCTGTGCAAATAACTAATATTGCCATGAAAATAAGAATACTCAGTAAGTGTTTCTGGATTAATAGAGGGATCAGGCAGGGATAGAAAGATAAATGTTTCATTCTTTTTACAAAACTGTAGTCTACTAAATTGTCATGAGTTAGAGATAGCTTACATGCAGAAATAGAACATTAAAGTACCAGCAGTATTCCTAACAAACCCTGTAATCATCATTCATCAGTTCATTCAGTCCTATGTAATTAATTCTTGTTCCATTTGATTTGGGTTACCAGTCTCATGAACCCATCTGTTTTTCCACTAGAGTTCTGGAAATCCTGACTCTAACCACTGGTATGGTTTTAAAGTTGTTATAGTGATGTCATCAGAAGCCTGTACCCAAGAATACCCAGCTGTCATAGATCTTTTCTGTGGGTCTCTCAGACAGCCCTTTGTCAAAGACAAACATTCTGGCCTGTAGCTGATGGCAGGCACTTTCAGGGAAGCCTCAGAATGAAACAAAAGCTGTGCTCTATATGACAAAAGACAAAATAACTATGGTTAACTTATTATTGATAATTTTCAAAATGAATGATCTGATATGAGCTCATTATAAAAATAATGTGATTAACCAGGAAGTTTGCTTGTTTTAAGGCATGAAAAATGCAATCCAAAAAAGTTTTGGACAAAAAAAATCTATAAACATAATGATTAGCCCTATTTTCAAAGAAAAGTGGGTATCTAACTTATGAAAATGGATGAGTATAATGTTTACAGAGAAAAAAATCTTCAAATGTAACAAGTAATACTCCTGAGATATAATATACCATGAATACATCAAGAAATTATTTAGATTATACCCAAGAATATATCAAGAATATCAAGTAAAGAATATCAGCTCTGGAGCAGGTCCTAAACATCTTTGTATTAATAAAATACCATAGGTAAGTGATGTAAATTCTCTAACATGCTGGATTCACGTTTGAGAAGTAAAATTTGATCAGGTTAACATTAAAAAAATAATTGAAATTATCATTAATAACGTTATACTGCTGTTGTTTAGTATCAAGAAAAGCAGCACCAGGACTCTGATAAGTAGAAGTATCATTGGCAGCAAAGGCATTGATAAATATCTAGGAACTTCATTTAATTTATTAATTTATTATTAAATATTTATCTTAATAACATTTTTACCCATACATATTTATCCTATGAAAGGCTAAGTGTCTCTTCTGATTTGCAGTGCTTCTAATGTAACTCGAAACATCAAATAAACTTAATTACTGCTAGCAACTTTCTTTTTACAAGGTGAAGGAACAAATCTTTTGTGATTTTCCAGGGACCTTCTGGGAAATGCAAAGACAGTTTTAGGTATAAAAGATAACATTTAGGATTCAGTTTGAGGAAGGCAAAATGTCATAAGTTGTCAGGACATTTAAATAATTAAATGGGATCATGGGTCAGTGTAAAAGAATATTTGGCTACCCAAGTGACAGTGGAAGATTTTAAGAGTAAATATAGGAAGTAACATGATTATAAAAAATCTTAGGTCTTTTAAAAGTGAGAACATTTTGTTTTCTTAAACAATCAAGAATATTATAGAGTCAACAAAAAGCATGGGAAATTATCCTAATAAGACCTAGCCTATTTGACTAAAAAGCAGATTACTCAGAAGATAAAAACTTTTTACAACCTCTTATTAAGAGAAGACCAATAATCTAAGAAAATTGTGTCAATTTAACAGAAGGAAAAACCAAATTCTAGTTTTGCATGAGTATAATATTTGATACTAAAGCTCTTTTAGAAATCATATAAACACATTTATCAAACTTAGCTAGCTTAGACCACAACAAAATTCCCTGTACAACAAGATTCCCTGTCGATGAACCTTTTACAAATTTTCAGGTTTGTCCTACACTTTTTTCTTTCTCATTCTGGAACAACCAGTTCTTTTACTTTAGGACAAAACTATTCTCTTTTCCTTAATAAAAGCATATTCAGCATGCCTTGTATATAATATGTTGATTATAAATTTTAACAGTTGGTAATTGCTGTTACATAGAGGAAACTAGGAAGTGGATAATTATGAACTATCATACACTAGAACTTTATAGCAGACTATCAAAACTTACAGATAAACATCTCATAGATTTTATGGTTACATAAAGGATATAGTAATATATCCTTGTAATACAGTTTCTGCACTTGGCAAAAATAAACAAGTTCATTAATAAATCCAAATATATATATATATATATATATATATATATATATATACCCTTAAAATTATGTCTAGGAATTAATATTTTGGTATTTTATCTCATTTACAATGATCTAGGTATTTAATGAATATCAATTAACATAATTTAGTATAAGTCTAAGGTTTTTAGTTACCTAAAGATCTTTAAAAGCATCTTTTTTTTTTTTTTTAAATAGGCTCCACACCCAGTGTGGAGCCCAGTGTGGAGCCCAGTGTGGAGCCCAGTGTGGAGCCCAGTGTGGGGCTTGAATTCACAACAATGAGATCAAGACCTGAGCTGAGATAAGTGTTGGATGCTTAACCAGCTTAGCTACCCAGGTGCCCCAAAAGCATCTTTTTTACAACAGCTTTATTGGGGGGCACCTGGATGGCTCAGTTGGTACAGCATGTGACTTTTGATCTCAGGGTAGTAAGTTCAAGCCCCATGTTGTGCATAGAGCTTACTTAAAAAAACAGTTTTATTGAGATATAATTCACATACCATACAATTCAGTGATTTTTGAAATAGTACATTATTAATTTTTAAAAATTGTGTTAAAATATATATAACATAAAATTTCCCTTTTAACCATTTTAAGTGTACATTTCAGTTGCATTAAGTACATTTCTAGTGTTGTACAACCATCACTACTATCCATTTCCAGAACTTTTATGTAATCTCAAACAAAAATTCTATATCCATTTACCTGTGTCATACTTTCTATCTATATGAATTGGTCTATTACAGATGTTCCTTACAAGTGGAATCATATAATATGTGTCCTTTTTGTGTCTGGTTTATTCCACTTAGCATAATGTTTTCAAAGTTTGTCCATGTTGTAGCATGTATTGGAAACTCATTCCTTTTCATGGCTGAATAATATTCCATCGTATCTCTGTACCTTATCTGTCGATGGACAGTTCGGTTGTTTCCACCTTTTGTCCATTGTGAATAATAATGCAAAGAACATTGGCATGTAAGTATCTCTTTGAGTACCTACTTTTCTTTGGGTATACACCTTGGAATGAATTTACTGGGTCGTATGTTAATTCTGTTAATTCAAACAATTCTAATTGTTTGAAGTACCACCAAACTGTTTTCCATAGTGGCTGCATTATTTACATTCCTACCAGCAATGTATCAGGGCTCCAATTTCTCCAATATTCTCCAATACTTACTTTCTGTTTTTTTTTTAATTATACTTCTCTCAGTAAGTGCAAAGTGGTGTATCATTACAGTATTGATTTACATTTCCCTAATGAGTAATTATGTTGCACATCTTTTCATGTGCTTTTTGCCATTTGTATATTTTCTTTGGAGAAATGTCTATTCCATTATTTACCCATTTTTAATTGGGTTATTTGCCTTTTTATTGTGAAGTTATAGATGTTCTTTATCTAAAAATTAAACCCTTATCAGATACACAATTTCTAAATATTTTCTCCCATTCTGTAGGTTGTCTTTTTACATTATTTATAATACACTTTGATGCACCAAAATTTTTAATTTTGATGAAGTTCACTTTCTTTTTCTGTTGTTCATGCTTTTGGTGTCAGATATAAGAATCTATTACCAAAGACAAGGTCATGAAGACTTAGCTGTGTTTTCTTTCTTTTTTTTTTTTTAATTTTATTATGTTATGTTAGTCACCATACAGTACATCATTAGTTTTTGATGTGGTGATCCATGATCCATTGTTTTCGTATAACACCCAGTGCTCCATGCAATATGTGCCCTCCTTAATACCCATCACCGGGCTAACCAATTCCCCCTCCCCCCTCCCCTCTAAAACCCTGTTTGTTTCTCAGAGTCCATAGTCTCTCATGGTTCATCTCTCCCTCCAATCCCCCCCCCATTTTTCCCTTCCTTCTCCTAATGTCCTCCATGCTATTCCTTATGTTCCACAAATAAGTGAAACCATATGATAATTGACTTTCTCTGTTTGACTTATTTCAGTTAGCATAATCTCCTCTAGTCCCATCCATGTTGATGTAAAAGTTGGGTATTCATCCTTTCTGGTTGAGTAGTACTCCATTGTATATATGGACCACATCTTCTTTATCCATTCATCTGTTGAAGGGCATCTCGGCTCTTTCCACAGTTTGGCTATTGTGGACATTGCTGCTATGAACATTGGGGTGCATATGGCCCTTATTTTCACTACATCTGTGTCTTTGGGGTAAATACCAAGGAGTGCAATT
>NW_022590793.1:0-10112 GCF_004348235.1 Phoca vitulina
CTTTAGTTTAAAATCGAATTTGTCTGATATAAGAATTGCTACCCCAGCTTTCTTTTGAGGTCCGCTGGCATGGAAGATGGATCTCCATCCCTTCACTTTCAGTCTGGATGTATCTTTAGGTTCAAAATGAGTCTCTTGTAGACAGCATATGGATGGGTCCTGTCTTTTTATCCAATCTGCAACCCTGTGCCATTTTATGGGAGCTTTTAGGCCATTCACATTGAGAGTGATTATTGAAAGATATGAATTAATTGTGATCATGTTGCCTGTGAAGACGTTGTTTTTATAGATTGTCCCTGTAAATTTCTGTTGTAGATCACTCTTGGGGTCTTTCTCCTTTTATAGAACCCCCCTTAATATTTCTTGCAGGGCCGGGTTAGTGGTCACATATTCTTTCAACTTCTGCCGGTCGTGGAAGCTCTGTATCTCTCCATACATTCTAAATGAAAGCCTTGCTGGATAAAGTATTCTAGGCTGCATGTTCTTCTCATTTAGTACCCTGAATATGTCTTGCCAGGCCTTTCTGGCTTGCCAGGTCTCTGTGGATACGTCTGACGTTATTCTGATGTTCCTCCCTCTGTACGTAAGGAATCTCTTTCCCCTAACTGCCCTTAAGATGGTTTCCTTGGTTCTAAGATTTGCAAGTTTTACTATTACATGCCAGGGTGTTGGCCTGTTTTCCTTGACCTTAGGAGGGGTCCTCTCTGCCTCTAGGACTCGAATGTTTGTTTCATTCCCCAGATTAGGGAAGTTCTCAGCTACGATTTGCTCAAATACATCTTCTAGCCCTCTCTCTCTCTCCACTCCCTCCGGGATTCCAATTATTTTGACATTGGAATGCTTCATGGTGTCACTTATTTCTCTGATTCTATTTTCATGGATTCTGAGTTGTTTTTCCCTGGCCTCCTCTTTTCCCTTTTTATCTATTATACTGTCTTCCAGATCGCTTATTCTCTCTTCTGTCTCAGTTACCCTAGCTGTTAGATTATCTAGATTGGATTGGATCTCATTGATAGCATTTTTAAGTTCTGCCAATTCACCTTTTATTTCTGCCCTTAGAGACTCTATGTTGCCATTAATTGATTTCTCCATTCTAGCTGTTGTCTTCACAATTGCTAGCCTGAATTCCATCTCTGACATCTTGGTTATATCTGCATCCATTTGTAAATCTGCAGCATAAGTCATAATCTCTGAGTCTTTTCTGTTTTGGGGGCTCCTCCTCCTAGTCATTCTGTTGATGGGTGTTTGAGGGAATGTATAGAGTCCAAATTATTGACCAGAACCCAAGCAAGATGCACCTGTTTTCTTGGGACCTTAGGGTTGCTGGCCTCTTGTTTTCCCAGCCTGTCTTCCGGGGGAGGGGCCTGCCGCGCTGTTACTCAGGCAACCCTGTTTGGGCGGAGTTGCCCTGCGCCCCTGTGGCGGGGGATGGGCTCAGTGGGAATCAGTCTTTGGGGCTTTTGTTCTCTGGCGCCTTTCCCTGGGGGCTTTCCGCGTCTCTTCCGTGAGTCAGAGCAGAAGAGACCGTGTCCAACCCTCTGCCTCAGAGCAGAGAGACCGCAGTCTGTTCTTCAGTGAGCTCTCCAATCCACACCGTCTCCATTTCTGTCCGTGCTGCTATAAAGTGCAGCGGCCTGGGTTTTGCGCCCCTCCGCAGCACCCCCAGTCCTGCCTCCAGGTCGGGGCCCGTCTCTGCCCTTTGTGCTTCTAAAACCGCCAGCCGCTCCCAGTTCACGGGTGCGTGACTCCGCTGCTTCAGTTTCCGTCCAGGTGGCTGCAGTTCGCGTGCGCATTACTCTGTCACTCCGGGTTTCCACCCCGGGGGCTGCAGTTCACCGGCGCGACCCCGGTGCTCGGGGTTTCCGTCCCGGGGGCAGCAGTTCGCGTGCACGCGACTCCGCGGCTCCGGATTTCTGACCCAGGGGCTGCAGTTCACGTGCACACAACCCCGCAGCTCTGGGTTTCCATCCTGAGGGCTGCCCTAAAGTCCTTTCCCGTCGCTACTGGTCTGCGAGTCTGTGCCCCGTCCGCAGCGTGCGAGGCTGTCACTCACCGGCAGTGTAGGATCCCCACGGCCAGGCACCCTCCCGCTGCCGTTTATCCTCTGATATCTGCCCGCAGAATCACGGCTCTCCGCTTCGTACCTCAAAACCAAGTGCCTGTGATATTTTGTTTGTAGAGATCCAGATCTTCTTACATCTCAGGCTGGTTTCGTGGGTGCTCAGAGTGGTCTGGTAGATATCCAGCTCAATTCCGGGTACCAGTTGAAATAGGGTCCCCTACTCCTCTGCCATCTTTTCCTCCTTTCTGGTGTCATTTTTCCAAAAGCACTTGCTCACTTTATGTTTCTGTGTCACAATGTGGTAATTCTTGTAATATTTGAAGCATTTTCATTATTATTATATTTATTATGGTGAACTGTGATCAGAGATCTTTAATGTTACTATTGTAATTGTTTTGGGGTACCATGAACTGTGCCCATATAAGAGGGCAAACTTAATCAGTAAATGTGTGTTCTGATTGCTTCATCAACCAGCTATTCCCCTCTCTCCCTCTCCTTGGAAGTCCCTATTCCTTGAGACACAACTGTATTGAAATTAGGCCAATTAATAACCATACAATATCTTCCAAGTGTTCAAGTGAAAGGAAAAGTTTCATGTCTCTCACTTTATTTTTTTTTATTTTTATTTTTTAAAGATTTTATTTATTTATTTGACAGAGAGAGACACACAGCGAGAGAGGGAACACAAGCAAGGGAAGTGGGAGAGGGAGAAGCAGGCTTCCCACAGAGCAGAGAGCCCAATGCGGGGCTTGATCCCAGGACCCTGGGATCATGACCTGAGCCGAAGGCAGATGCTTAACGACTGAGCCACCCAGGCGCCCCTCATGTCTCTCCCTTTAAATCAAAAGCTAGAAATGATTAAGCTTAATGAGAAAGCCATGTCAAAAGCTGAGATAGGCTGAAATTTAGACCAAGTTGTGAATGCAAAGGAAAAGTTCTTGTAGGAAGTTAAAAATGCTATTCCAGTGAACACTCAAATGATAAGAAAGCAAAAGTCTTATTGCTAATATGGAGAAAGTTTTAGTGGTCTAGACAGAAGATCAAACCAGCCACAACATCCTCTCAAGACAAAGCCTAATCTAGAATAAGACCCTGACCCTCTTCATTTCTATGAAGGCTGATAAAGGTGAGGAAGCTGAAGAAGAAAAGTTTGACGTTAACAAAGGTTGGTTCATGAGGTTTAAGGAAAGAGGCCATCTCTATAACATAAGAGTGCAAGGTGAAGAAGCAAGTACTGGTGTAGAAGCTACACCAAATTATCCAGAAGATCTAGTTAATTAGTGAAGGTGGCCACAATAAAAAAACAGATTTTCGATGTAGATGGAAAGGCCTTATATCAGAAGAAGATGCCATCTAGGGCTGAGTAGGAGTTAAGATGGCAGAGTAGCAGGGGAACCCTGAGCTTGCCTCATCCCTCAAACATAGCTAGATCAACATCAAATCACCTTGAACAACTAGGAAATTGATCTGAGGATTAAGAAAACAATCTGCACAATTAGAGGGAGAGAACATGGCAGATGTGAGGTTTGGAGATGTGAATAAGTGGAGAGAAAAGCCATGGTGTCACCAAGGGGAGGGATCCCTTTCCACAGAGAAGTCGGAGAGAGAAAGAGAGAGTAGGAGAGAGAGCAGTGCATATGGTTTGCACAAGACACTGTGGTGTGGGGATGCCCTGGGTCACATTGGGAGAGAATGCTCCCCTTCCTGGGGTACATTTAGAGGAGGGTATTTTGCCTCTTCAAGGACAAAAGGCCTGCTGGGCACAATTGAGTGGCCATTCAACAGCAGGGGACAGAGGGCAGATAACCTGGTTGCAGCTCTTTGCTGTGCTTCATCATAGACTCCAGGCACCTACACAGGCATGCAACTGCTTTTCTGGGACACAACAGTGCCGGGTGCAGTGCTGTGAGGCTCTCCTCCGGGAAAGGGGAGTGGGTCCATGCCTTGCTGGGTCCTTTAAGATTTGGAGTTTTGAATCCCAACCACCAGCCAGAGACAAAACACAGAACTGTGGTTCCAGGTGTGCCAACAGCCTGTGCACAGACACACTAAGGGCAGGGATGTGTTGAAAGCTGGAGACACAGGAGGGAAGACTGTTCACTTTTCTGTGAGGTATCCCTGAACAGTGGCAGCCGAGAGTTCCCCTCTCTGGGGATGAGAGGGTGGAGTGACGCCATTTTCCACCACCACCACCACCACCCCCCACACCCCCACATACCCACCAGCATGGTTGGACTGCAGAGAGAAACTGAGCACCTCCAGTGGAGGCTGGAGTCGCTTACACCAAACCCTACCCCCCTGCACCTGTCAGGGGCATCTTTACCATGGCAGGACTGACTGTGAGCCAGTGCACTGGGCCTCTCCCTCAAAAGACCAACACAGGTCCCCTGCATGTACCAACTGTATTGACCATGGAGTGCTCCAAAGCGTCAGCTTCAGTTCTGGTGGAAGTAGGACCAGGCTTTCTTTTTATTTTTTTATGTTTTTAATTTAAAAAAATATTTTTTATTTATTTTATTTATTTATTTTTGTTGTTGTTGTGAGGGGAGAGGAAGAGAGACAATATTAACCTTAAGCAGGCTCCATATACAGCATGGAGCCCGACGTGGGGCTTTTTCTCACAACCCTGAGATCATAACCTGAGCCGAAAATGAGAGTCAGATGCTTAACTGACTGAGCCACCCAGGCGCCCCTTTTATTCTATTTTATTATTTATTTATTTATTTATTTAGGAATCAGGCATATAGTTTTTTGTTGGTTTGTTGGTTTATTTGTTTCTTTTCTCATTTTTGGATTAGCTTTCTTTTCTTTTTTCCTTCTTTCTTTCTTTTTCTTTGGAATCAGGCTTTTACTTTTTTTGTTTGTCTATTTGCTTTTTTGTTCTTTTTCCTTTTCTTTATTCTTGGATCAGACTTTTTTTAAAATCTGGTTTATCTTAAATGAATCAAAGCACACCTAGTTAAAGGTCTAAACACCCCACTGCAAGCAATGAGGAACTCTGCAGAGGACTGACCTGCGGGAAAAAAAATAGCCAAAACACAACAGCAGAGTGCACACAACACACACCAGAAACACTTCCTAATGTGCCAGGCCCTGGACAGTTTATGGCCCCTTCTTAATATAGTATTACTCTCAGGAGCAGGAAACATAATAAGCTTTCATAATACACAAAAGACAGAAACCTAGACATAAAGACAAGATGGAAGAATTCTCCCCAAAAGAAAGCTCAAGAAGAAATTACAGCCAGGGATTTGCTCAAAACAGATATCAACAATATATCTGAACAAGAATTTGGAACAACATTCATAAGAATATAAGCTGGGCTTGAAAGAACCATAGAAAACACCAGAGAAACCCAGGCTGCAGAGATAAAAGACCCAAAAACTAATCAGGCTGAAATAAAAAAATGCTATAACTGAGATGTAAAACCAAATGGTTGTAATCACAATGAGGATGGAGGAAGCAGAGCATCAAATAGGTGATACAGAAGATAAAATTATGGAAAATAATGAAGCTGAAAAGAAGAGGGAAAGGAAATGATTAGATCACGAATATAGACTTAGGGAACTCAGCGATCCCACAAAGTGCAATAATATCCATATCACAGAAGTCCCAGAAGAAGAGAGGGTAAAAGGGGCAGAAGGTTTATTTGAAAAAATTATAGCTGAAAACTTCCCTAATCTGGGGAAGGAAACAGGCATTCAAGTCAAAGAGGCACAGGGAACTCCCCTCAAAATCAACAGAAACAGGTCAACACCAAGACATATCATAGTGAAACTTGCAAAATACAAAGATAAAGAGAGAATTCTGAAAGCAGCTAGGGACAAAAAGGTCCTTAACCTACAAGGGTAGACACTTATAGTTAGCAGCAGACCTGTCCATAGAAACTTACCAGGCCAGAAAGCAGTGGCATGACATATTTAACATGCTGAATAGGAAAAATATGCAGCCAAGAATACTTTATCCAGCAAGGCTGTCATTCAGAGTAGAATAAGAGATAAAGAGTTTCCAAGACAAGCAAAAACTAAAGGGGTTTGTGAAAACTAAACCAGCTCTGCAAGAAATATTAAGGGGGACACTTGAGTGGGAAGAGACCAAAAAAGCAACAAAGACTAGAAAGGAACAGAGGCAATCCACAGGAACAGCAACTTTACAGGTAATACAACAGCAGTAAATTCATATCTACCAATAATTACTCTGAATGTAAATGGACTCAAGGCCCCAATCAAAAGACATAGGGTATCAGAATGGATAAAAAAACAAACAAACAAGACCCATTGATATGCTGCTTACAAGAGAATCATTTTAGACCCAAACGCATCTCCAGATTGAAAGTGAGGGGATGAAGAACCAACTATCATGCTAAAAGACATCAGAAGACAGCTGGAGTAGCCATACTTATATCAGACAAACTAGATTTTAAACCAAAGACTGTAATAAGAGATGAAGAAAGACACTATATCATAATAAAGGGGTCTATCCAACAAGAATATCTAACAGTTGTAAATATTTATGTCCCCAACTTGGGAACAGCCAAATATATAAATCAAGTAATAACAATCTTAAAGAAACTCATTGATATTAACACAATAATAGTAGGGGACTATAATACCCCACTCACAGCAATGGACAGATCATCAAAGCAGAAGATCAACAAGGAAACAAGGGCTTTGAATGACAAACTGGACCAGAAGAACTTAACAGATATATTCAGAACATTTCATACTAAAGCAGCAGAATACACATTTTTTTTTTATTGCACATGGAACATTCTCCACAATAGATCACATACTGGGTCACAAATCAGCCCTCAAAGTACAAAAAGATTGAGATCATACCATGCATATTTTCAGACCACAAGGCTATGAAACTTGAAGTTAACCACAAGGAAAAATTTGGAAAGACCACAAATATAAGGAGGTAAAACAACATCCTGCTAAAGAACAAATGGGTTAACCAGGAGATTAAAGAAGAAATTTTAAAAATACATGGAAGCAAATGAAAATGAAAACACAACAGTCCAAAACCTTTGGGATGCAGCAAAGGTGGTTATAAGAGGGAAGTATATAGCAATACAGGCTTTTCTCAAGAAGCAAGAAAAGTCACAAAAATACAACCTAAACTCACACCTAAAGGAGCTGGAAAAAGAACAACAAATAAAGCATAAAGCCAGCAAAGAAGGGAAATAATAAAGATTAAGGCAGAAATAAATGACATAGAAATAAGAAAAAAAATAGTAGAAAAGATCAATGAAGTTAAGAGCTGGTTCTTTGAAAGAATTAACAAAATTGATAAATGCCTAGCCAGCCTTATCAAAAAGAAAAGTCAACTTTCAAGTCTTATTATTTAAGAGACACATTTTGTAAGACTATAGCTGTCATAGATAGTGATTCTTCTAATGGATCTGGGCAAATAGATTGAAAGCTCTTTGGAAAATAGTCACCATTTTAGATATTATTAAGGACATTCATGATTGATGAGAAGAGGTCAGAATGTCAACATGAACAGGAGTTTGGAAGAAGTTGATTCCAACCCTCATGGGTGACTTTGAGGGGATCAAGACTTAAGTGGAGGAAGCAACTGCAGATGTGGTAGAAATAACAAGAGAACTAGAATTTGAAGTGGAGCCTGAAGATGTGAGTGAATTGTTGTGATCTCATGATAAAACTTGAATGGATGAGGAGTTGCTTTTTACAGATGAACAAATAAAGTGGTTTCTTGAGATGAAATCTACTCCTGGTGAAGATACTATGAAGATTGTGGAAATGACAAGAAATTTTAGAATATTACATAAATCTAATTTAAAAAGCAGCAGCAGTTTGAGAGGATTGATTCCAATTTTGAAAGAAGTTCTGTGGGTAAACTGTTATCAAACCCTTCTCATGCTACAAATAAATCATTCATGAGAAGAAGAGTCAACTGATGTGACAAACTTCACTGTTGTCTTATTTTAAGAAACTGTCACAGCCACCCCATCCTTCAGCAACCAACACCCTAATCAGTCAGCAGCCATCAACATTGAGGCAAGACTCTCTACCAGCAAAAACGTTTCAACTCATTGAAAGCTCAGATGATAATTAGTATTTTTAGAGATAATGTATTTTTAATTAAGTATGTACATTATTTTAGACATAATGCTGTTGTAGACTTTAAATAGACTATAGAGTAGTATAAACATAACTTTAATATGCACTGGAAAATCAAAAAATTCATTTGACTTATTTGCATTATTGTGGTGTCCTGGAACCAAAACCACAATATTTCTGAGGTATGCCTGTATTATGTTGGATAAAATTGTCAAGAGTGGGCATCCTTGTCTTGATCCTGATTGTAGAGGAAAAGCTTTCAGATTTCACCATTAAGTATGATGTTAGCTGTGGGCTTATCATATATAGCCTTTATTATGTTGAGGTATGTTCCCTTTAAACCCACTTTGTTGAGAGTTTTTATTATAAATGGATGTCAAATTTTATCAAATGCTTTTTCTGCATCTATTGAGATGATCATATAATTTTTACCCTTCACTTTGTTAATGTGTTTATTAGATTGATTGATTTTCAGATTTGCTGAACCATTCCTGCATCCCTAGAATAAATCCCACTTGATCATGGTGTATGATCTTTTTAATGAATTGTTGAATTTGGTTTGCTAATATTTTGTTGAGAATTGAGGCATTGATCTTTATCAGGAATATTAGCCTGTAATTTTTATGTGTGTGTGTGTGCTGTGCTTGTCTGGTTTTGGTATCAGGGTAATGCTAGCCTCATAAAATGAGTTTGAATGCATTCCCTCCTTTTACAATTTTTGGAAGAGTCTGAGTAAGACAGGTATTAAATCTTCTTTAAATGTTTGGTATAATTCACCACGGAAGCCATCTGGTCCTGGAGTATGTTTGTTGGGAGGTTCTTGATTACTGTTTCAATCTCCTTGCTAGTAACCAGTCTCTTCAGATTTTGTATTTCTTCATGATTCAATCTTGGAAGATTGTGTTTCTAGGGACTTATCCATTTCTTCTAGTTTGTTCAATTTGTTGATGTCTAATTGTTCATTGTAGTCTCATGACCCTTTGTATTTCTGTGGTATAAATTGTAACCTCACCCTTTTTATTTCTGATTTTATTTATGTGAGCCCTCTTTTTTTCTTAGTGAGTCTAGCTAAAGGTTTGTCAATTCATATGTCTTTTCAAAGAATCAACTCAGTTTCATTGATCTTTCTTAGTGTCTTTTTAGCCTTTATTTCCCTGCTGATCTTTATTATTCCCTTCCTTCTCCTAACGTTAGGTTTCATTTGTTCTTTTTTCTAGTTGCTTTAGGTGTACTGTTAGATTATCTGAGATTTTTCTTGTTTCCTGAGGTAGGCCTATATCTCTATGAACTTCCCTTACAACTTCTTTTGCAGCATCCCATAGTTTTTTCTTTCTTTCTTTTTTTTTTTGGTAGTTTTTAATTTTATTATGTTATGTTAGTCACCATACAATACATCATTAATTTTTGATGTAGTGATCCACGATCCATTGTTTTCGTATAACACCCAGTGCTCCATGCAGTACGTGCCCTCCTTAATACCCATCACTGGGATAACCAATCCCCCCTCCCCTCTAAAACCCTGTTTGTTTCTCAGGTCCATAGTCTCTCATGGTTCATCTCTCCCTCCAATTCCCCCCCCCTCATTTTTCCCTTCCTTCTCCTAATGTCCTCCATGTTATTCCTTATGTTCCACAAATAAGTGAAACCAGATGATAATTGACTTTCTCTGCCTGACTTATTTCACTTAGCATAATCTCCTCCAGTCCCATCCATGTTGATGTAAAAGTTGGGTATTCATCTTTTCTGATGGCTGAGTAATATTCCATTGTATATATGGACCACGTCTTCTTTATCCATTCATCTGTTGAAGGGCATCTCGGCTCTTTCCACAGTTTGGCTATTGCGGACATTGCTCCTATGAACATTGGGGTGCATATGGCCCTTCTTTTCACTACATCTGTGTCTTTGGGGTAAATACCCAGGAGTGCAATTGCTGGGTCATAGGGTAGCTCTATTTTTAAATT
>NW_022590794.1:0-2185 GCF_004348235.1 Phoca vitulina
CTGTAGTGACACAGCTGTGATCCTCCTCCTGGAGCATTCCCTGTCCCCTGCCCCTGCTCTGACAACCCCGCACATCCCCAGTCCTCCTGAGCGTCCCCTGTAGTGACAGCTGTGATCCTCCTCCTGGAGCATTCCCTGTCCTGCTGTTTAGGTTTATTCCAAGGTATCTTATGGTTTTTGGTGCTATTGTAAATGGAATCATTTCTCTAATTTCTCTTTCTACAGATGCATTGTTAGTTCATCATCATTAGCCATCAGTGAAATCCAAATCAAAACCACACTGACATACCACCTCACACCAGTTAGAATGGCAAAAATTGACAAGGCAAGAAACAAGAAATGTTGGAGAGGTTGTGGAGAAAGGGGAACCCTCTTACACTGTTGGTGGGAATGCAAGTTGGTACAGCCACTTTGGAAAACAGTGTGGAGGTGCCTCAGAAAATTAAAAATAGAGCTACCCTATGACCAGCAATTGCACTACTGGGTATTTACCCCCAAAACACAGATGTAGTGAAAAGAAGGGTCATACGCACCCCGATGTTCACAGCATCAATGTCCACAATAACCAAACTGTGGAAAGAGCCGAGATGCCCTTCAACAAATGAATGGATAAAGATGTGGTCCGTATATACAATGGGATATTGCTCAGCCATCAGAAAGGATAAATACCCAACTTTTACATCAACATGGATGGGACTGGAGGAGATTATGTTAAGTGAAATAAGTCAAGCAGAGAAAATAAATTATCATATGGTTTCACTTATTTGTGGAAAATAAGGAATAGCATGGAGGACATTAGGAGAAGGAAGGGAAAAATGAAGGGGGGGAAATCGGAGGGAGAGATGAACCATGAGAGACTATGGACTCTGAGAAACAAACTGAGGGTTTTAGAGGGGAGGGGGGTGGGGGCATGGGTAGCCCGGTGATGGGTATTAAGGAGGGCACGTACCGCACGGAGCACTGGGTGTTATATGAAAACAATGAATCGTGGTCACTACATCGAAAACTAATGATGTATTGTATGGTGACTAACATAACATAATAAAATAAAAGTAAAAAAAAAAAGAATATGAAAAAAAAAAAGAACCTCTCTAGCAGAGAGCATGAGGAGAATATTTTCAAGACCTTAGACAGGCAGAGATTTCCCAGAAGGCAAAGTATACTAACGATAGGAACAAACGGGTAACTTAGAAACTACGGAAATGAAGAACTGGTTCTCCTTCTTCCATTTCTGGCTAGTGTGCTGGTCTGTGGCTCGATCCCACCTCAGGCAGCTGGAAGGTTGACCTCCCAGGTCAGCTGCCACTGAGATGGCTACTGTTTCCAGAAGTTCTTCAGGGTGTGGCCGGGTTTCCCCACCTGTGCACAGATCAAGTCGGTGACCTCGGACAGTGGAGCCACGGGTCCTCCAGGCATGGTACCCCCCAATCTCCCAGTAAAGTCATCCCCCTGAGGGTTTAGGGGGACGGGAGCTGCCCCTAGGCAAAAACACCAGAGATTCTCATTGTCCCTACCTGGCCTTCAGATGCCCCTCAGTTATTCCTGTGCCTCTGGTGTCTTCTTGGAACCCTGACCTGTCAGTTTTGAGACAGCTAGTCCAGCGGTACCCTCACTTTCTGGGAGAGGGATTTGCTGGAATCCGCAGTGTGTCCTGCTGCCCCACCTGGATCGGTTTTTGTAGGCACATCATTTGGGCCATCTGAGGACCCAAGACTGTGGGTCTGTGGCCTGGAGGGATTTTGAGCAGCGCTGGTGGGATGGGAGGGCTGCAAGGCACAGAGGCAGGTTTCCAGAAAGCTGTCTGGGGTCCCCGGCATCCTACCGTTTTTGAATCAAAGCCCTGAGATCTTTAAAATGCCAGCAACGTTACAGCATGGGCCAGAAAAACAAATGTCGCTGTGCACCCAACACCACCTAAACTATTGGCCATTTCTTGTCACTTGAGCTGAGCACAAAGGATTGGGAGTCGGGGCTTGAGGGGGGTCGTGGGCCAGACTTTGTGTTTCGGGGACAAAGGCCATCCAGACAAGCTTGTGCTGAGCCTGAGGAGGGGGTCTGCATGGAGACCCCAGCTGCAGGCACTGCTGTCCACTGATGCCCCCTCAGCCTGCCCAAGTGCACCTGCTGCTGGGGGAGCTCCTGCCCCCTCCTCTCTGCCTGAGGGCTCTCTCCTGCACCAGGTGCC
>NW_022590794.1:2195-10099 GCF_004348235.1 Phoca vitulina
TCTGCCTGAGGGCTCTCTCCTGCACCAGGTGCCTCCTCTCCTGCCAGCTACTGCTAGCCTGCAGTCTGGGAGGGTGGATACCCTGAAAACCTCCAGCCCTGTGGACAGAGCCAGTGCGATGTGGTCTCCCAGCAGGTCTGAGCACCAGGCCCCCACATTGCTCACTCTCGTCCTATGGGCTCAATGTGCCACATCCTCCCTCAGGTTCCCTGGGTCCGAGTCCTCCTCTGCTCCTTGGCCCAGGCTCCACACGCTGGGACTGGGAGTGGGTCGTCTGGACGTTCTGGACTCTCGCTTCTGTGCCCGTGACATGGGCACAGGCCGGCCTCACAGACTGCTCAGAGGAGACCCAGCACAGGAAGATGCAGGCCGCTGCAAGGGGAGATGCCAAGTGACCCCAGAGGGAGCGCACAGGCCTCGCACAAGGGACTGGGCTCATGGGGTCCAGTGTGGGATGCGGGCGCCCAGCCAAGGGGCATGGGGAATCCTGGTGAGGGCGGCCCTGGCGGGGTGGGGGGGAGGGGGAAGCCACGGAAGGGTCCCAGAAGAGGCAGGAGACAAGGAAGAGGACAGGACAGAGCTTTCCAAGGAGGTCGATGGAAGGATCAAAGGATCACAGAGACCCTTGGGAAAACTCGGAGGCCTTGGAGATGGTGGCTGAAATGCTGTCATTTGTTCAGAAAATTTGTGTCACAACCCCCCAGTGGACCCTGGATGATTTCCTCTTTGTTGGTTCTAGGATTCAGTGCGTCCCTGCCATTAGAACTCACATTGCATGAAGTCTAGGATATATTTACTTTTCATCACTTTTCAGGACTAGATTTTTCTAGAGGAAGTGCTAAGCATGGGTGTCTCCATTCTTTTCTTTGTGCAACTGGCCTCTGTTTTCAGGAGCAGATTCCTGGTGCTCATCACCAGTGCTAGCCCTGAGGACTGCCCCCGTCACCTCCCACAGTGGACGTGACCATGTGGGTTGGGGGGTGCTCACTGATGAAGCCCCAGTGCTCAGTACACAGCAGGGACCCCAGATCCTGTGCTGAATGAGGGAGGATGGGAGTGAGGGAAAGAGAGAGGGAGGGATGATGGGAGAGAAGGAGGGGAGAGAGGGAGGAGGGAAGGGAGGATGGGAGGGAGGCAAGATGGGGAGAGGGAGGGGAGAGAGGGAGGAGGAAAGAGAGGATGGGAGGGGTAGAGGGGAGGGAGGGAGGCAGGGAGGCAGGGAGGGAGGGAGTGGGGGAGGGAAGGGAGGGGTGGAGGGGAAGGAGAGAGAGGGGTGAATGAATGAGGGAGTGAATAAATGACGTAGGGAGGGAGGGAGTGAAACCACAGAAGCTGGATCCATAGCTCAGGAGCCATTATTTGGGGTGAGGTCTAAGGGCATCACAGCCCGGGCCCTGGATGGTGGCTCAGGGCACGTCCAAGTGTCCTCCCAGTGCTGACCTTCCTTCTCCTGGGACCCGCTGTCATCCTGGATCCTCTCCACCTCCTCCTCAAACAATTCTCAATGTTTCCAGGAACAGGGTGGCAGGAGGGGGTCTCAGGAGGGGCTTCCCGGATTCTGTGCCCTGAATGACAACATGACAGTAGCTACGAGGTATTCTATCATGAGGACTGGGACCATGGATCCCATCCATCTCCTTGGGCATTAGCGTTGTTCCATTCCCTGCTCTCTCCAGCACTGCTGTGATGAACACTCCTGAAAATACATGTGTGAAAAACCGAGCCAGAGTTTCCGGGGGTGAGTCCGAGGCTGAGCATACCGGGTGATGGGTGCCCTGTGGCTTGGGATGGGTGCTGCTCACTGTTCTCCCAGACAGGGGTGCCCGTCACCCTTTCCTCCAGGGGACCTGCATTGGACCTCCGCTTCCTCACGTTCTTCCCAGACCAGACATCTGCCAGTCTGAGGGTGACCAGTGCTGCCTGCATAGGGTTTCCTTTGCCGGAATCCTTCCCTGGGAGCTCCCACATCTCTGACTCCCCCCGTGCCTGTCCTCCCCTTGGACTTGCATGTGTTTGATCTCTGTCCCTGTGGAACCCTGTGACTTGGAGCATGATTTGGACCAGAGTCAGGTGAAACCTTTCTCTGGCCTTGGGTCGTGAGCAATGCTTTTGCCCATTGTGGTGTGTCTTCCAGCTTTCTGCATCTCCCTGGTTTCTGTGTGGGCCACAGGAGGAACCAGCCGTTTCCTGTCTGGGGTCAGGCTGTGGTGTCCCAGCAGGAACAGGGGTCTCGGCCCCGAAATTGTGCCCATAATTCCTAAAGTGGCCTCTATGATTACATCTGATGTGTGATCCATCGGGGATTTCAATATCGAATAAGGGAAATTTGTGACAAATAAACACAGAAGAAAACGAATCCCCTGTGAAAATAGGTGGGCAGACACAAAGGCACCTATTGCGTGATTCCACTTACAGAAACATCCAGAACAGGGAGAGAAAGCAGCTTAGGGGTTTCCAGGGTCTGGGCTGGGGGAGAAATGGGCAGGGGGGGCTTCTGGTTCGGGGACTCCTTTGGGACATGAGATATTCCGCAGCAATGTTCTGGGGTGTGGTGGCACATCGTTGGGAATGTACTTAATGCTCATGATGTGTTGAATTGAAAACAAGTAATTTTATTTAAAACAAATCATAAACAGTATACAGAATATGAAAAGATAAAATAACAGTTAATATGAACCAGAGAGAAAGAACATAGGGGGAGGGGATGAAACAATCTGGCGGGGCCGGGGTCCAGCGATGGAACTAAGGGTAATTTTACAGGGAGCTCTCCCCGCAGGGCTGTGGGCTCTGGATGTGGCTCTGGGAGCCCTGCAGGAGCAGGAGCAGGAGTAGGGGCAGGGGTTAGGATAGGGGCAGGGACAGGTGTAAGAGCAGGGTCAGGGTCAGGGGCAGGGGCAAGGGGAGGGACAGGATCAGCAGTAGTGGCAGGTGCAGGATTCAGGGCAGGACCTGGGTAAGGAGCAGGAACAGGAGCTCCGGCAGGCGCAGGGGAAGGGGCAGCGGGTCTGGCAGGGGAAGGGGCAGAAGCAGGAGCAGGAGAAGGAGCAGGAACAGGAGGTCAGGCAGGGGCAGGGGAAGGGGCAGCGGGTCTGGCAGGGGAAGGGGCAGAAGCAGGAGCAGGAAAAGGAGCAGGAACAGGAGCTCAGGCAGGGGCAGGGGAAGGGGCAGCGGGTCTGGCAGGGGCAGGGGAAGGGGCAGGGACAAGAACAGGAGCCCAGGAAGGGGCAGGGGAAGGGGCAGCGGGTCTGGCAGGGGTAGGGTTATGGGCAGGAGCAGGGGCAGGGACAAGAACAGGAGCCCAGGAAGGGGCAGGGGAAGGGTCAGCGAGTCTGGCAGGGGCAGGGACAGGAGCTCAGGCAGGGGCAGGGGAAGGGGCAGTGGCTCTGGCAGGGGCAGGGGAAGGGGTAGGAGGAGGGGCAGGAGCTGGTTTTGAGCAGTGGCAGGTGCAGGATCCAGGGCAGGAGCTGGGTCAGGGGCAGGATCCAGGGCAGGCGCTGGGTCAGGGGCAGGATCCCGGGCAGGCGCTGGGTCAGGGGCAGGATCCAGGGCAGGAGCTGGGTCAGGGGCAGGATCCAGGGCAGGAGATGGGTCAGGGGCAGGATCCAGGGCAGGAGCTGGGGCAGGGGCAGGAACAGTAGCAGGAGCTGGGTCAGGGGCAGGTGCCAGTTCTTCCTGGTCCGCGTCAAGCTCTCCGTGGGCGGGTGCCGGGTCACCTGCCGGCTCCTGGTCTCCTGCTGAAGTCGCAGGCTCCACCCCTCCCTCCAGAGCTGCCGATGGAGCTGCAGCCGGCTCTAGCTCCTCAGGTGGTGGAGCAGCTGTGAGAGGAGAAAAGCTCATCCCCGTGCCTGCTCTCCGTGGGCCTTTGCGGAGACAGAACCCAGCCCAGGGCCTCCCAGAGAAGCCACAGCCAGGAAGGAGCCCTCCCCGGGACGTCTCCCCGACTGCAGTCCACCCGCTGGGCGCTCTGTGCCCAGTCGTTGCTCCTGGCCCCACACCAGCCTCTGGGAGCTCCTCCCTGTGGGGCAGCACCGACCCATCCCCACACACCACAAACACCCAGCCCCAGCCTTCTCACCCTCGGGCTCGGCCTCCGTGGGCTCCGGCTCCTGGACCACTGTCCGGTGACCAACCACCTGGGACAGTGGTCTGGGTGGTGGTGGAGGTTTTGCCTGGCAATCCCCAGCACCTGTTTTTGGGGATGCCTGTGGGGTCAACCCCTCTGTCAGGGAGGAGGGCATGTCCGCCAGCCGCCTCTGGAGGTCATCCGTGGCCTTCTGCAAAGACAGGGACGGGTAGTCGGCTGGAGGCATCAAAGCCCTGCCCGGCCATCCTCACTGTCCCCCTGCCCAGTCCCCCTGCTGCTCCCAGATCAGACGTAGACCTGTGTGTGCACAGCCCTGCACCCGGGATGCAGTGACCCATCCCTGCAGGGCTCTTGGGATAAACCCTGGGCAGAAGCTCGCAGCCCCCCACACCCCATCCCACCCAGCCAGCCTTGACCTTGAACATGACCTGCCCACTGGGTATCTGACCCCTCATCAGCCTGCTCCTGCTCAGGGTGGCCCCACCCCGCATGACCCTTCTTTACACACACACACAGACACACACGCACTTACACGCACACTCACACACAGACACACACAGACAGACACACACACACAGACACACACACACACGGAGGGGACCTGGGGAACACAGGTCAGATCAGAGCGAGTGGGGCTGGGTGGCCAGCTCTGGGCCTCCCGGTGTCACCTTTCTGTCCTTCCGGCCAAATGGCCAGAGGCGGTGGGGAGCCCTGACACAACATCCCCAGCGGGGGACAGCGTTTGCAGGGCGCTCTTTCTTCAGCCTGCAGCCTCTGGACTTTGGGAAGCAACACCCGAACATGCTTTTGGTTGGAGGGTCTCCAAAGAAATGAGCTGGGCAGGGGGCTGTCTCTGGAATGTGGGTGCCTGGTTACCGGGGTTCCAAATTCTGTTGGGCTCTGTTGTCAGGGAAGTGAGGTCACCTCTGTGTGGGGTCCCCTTACCCAACTTCCTCCTCACACAAGAGCCCCCCGAGGGCCCCCTCCCCCAGCTGCTCAATGCTCACCCTCCCCCCATTCTCCATCCATACAGTGACACCCACACAGCCCACCCACAGCCCCCGGGAGGCCTGGGTGCAGCCGGTGCCCCCGCTGTGAGGACACAGAGCTGGGTTCAGACCGGGCTCCTGCGCGTGCCCAGGGCCGTGACCCAGGACAGACCCCGTGCCTCTCAGGGCCTCCCCAGGCTCCCCATCTGCACAGTGGGGTATTCTGGCTTCTACTTCTAGGGACGCCATCAGGGGTAGGACCTCTACATACATTCCGTACCTGCTATCACAGGAGGCTGGTGCACACTTGGCAATGCTAGGATGAGCCAGGGGCTGGGCTTGGCATGGAGCACAGCTCAGAGGGGCCTGGGTCTGCTCTGGGGTCTGGGCAAAGCCACCCCCCTCCTGCCTGTGTCCCAGCCCCCGTGGGAAGGTTGTAATGAACTGATTCTGACCTTGTCCTCTCACAACACAGACTTCCAGGGGCTCCCATTAGGGTTCGGCTCAGGTCCCAGGGCCTCGTCTGTGCCCATGTGCTGGGCAGTCCCCACAGTGGCTCCCAGCATCCCCGAATCCTGGTCACACATCCCTATGGAATCCCCTCCCCTCCAGGGTGGATGGCCTCTCAGGAAGAGAATGGGGCAAAATGCTGGGATGTCATTTCCAAGCTGATGGAGGAAGGTCTGTGACTTCTGGTTCCCTCTGTCCTGTGTTCATTCTCTGTCTCCTTCTCTGTCTCTGTCTCTGTGTCTCTCACAGGAGCAGGATCTGCGGACTCCAGGGGTGACGTGAGAAATCTCAGAAGCCTCCCTTGTCCCTGTTTCCCTCTCCTGTCCTGCTGCTCCGTTCCTTCCTAAGGCCTTGTCACCCTGACCAGAGCAGTGATTCTGGAACCTCTTCCAAATGGGGACCCTGAGGCTGCAACAAGGAGGGTCTTGACCTTGGTCCCGAGACCAGTGGTCAGTGCTCTGCCACGTTCTGCGTACCCAGGTCCTCAGCCCCCCAAGCCCCCAGGCTGTCCTCTGCTCAGAAGGACCTCGAGGGAGTCCAAAGCATTTTCCCGGGACTGGGAGCACAGTGGGTCAGGGATGGAGATCCAAGGCCAACAGGCTCTTCCACAAGCCTGTGGGACCCTAGGGACACCGCATCTCTACAGCCCAAGTGACAGAAGAGTAAGCTGAGGCCTTTTGTGCTGTAGCCCGTCTGGACTTGGGGGTGGGTATCTCTTCCTGCTTCCAAGTGGCCAAGGTGGTGATGGACACCGGAACCCAGACCCTGTCCTCTCCCAGTGCCCTGGCAACCCCCATGGGCCCCTTGGGGACCCCTGACCATCAGCCTGGCCTGTCTCCCCTCCCATGCTATGGATCTGGGTCCTTGCCAGGAGTCGTGATGCCCTGCCCCATGGCCCAGCTGTCTCCAACCTCTTTATTCTTTCCCCCTTGTCCCCCACCTCGCTCCCAGGGTGTCCTCCCCTTCTGACCCCCAGCTGGGCAGTCAGAGTGGTGTGTGTGTGTGTGTGTGTGTGTGTGTGTGTGTGTCCAGGTGCGCATGCCTCTACGTGCCTGGGGATGCCCAAGGTCATGTCCCCACAGGGGACGGGGTGGGTAGCTATCCCCGAGGATCTGAGGGGCTCTCACCCCCAAAGCAAACCTCATGGGAGGGTTGGGGCTGGCCTAGGACTGGAGAGCAGCCCTGCTCCTTGGACTCTGCACCCCTCATTTGTCCTGGGACAGTCCCTGCCTCTCTTGACCCAGGTTCCCAACTGTCCCTGAGGGCTGGACATGGAAACGCTTGAACATGGCTGCTCCTCCAGGGGTAGGTGGGGGACAGGTGCACCAGGCACACAGGCCTCCCCACCGAGAGGGGCAGCAGGTGTGTCACGGCCAGGTGTGCACAGGGGACCTGCCCACAGCACCTGTAGCGTGAACCAGCCCTGCGGCGGATGTGCACGAGACCCATGGCTCCGCACCTGACCGGTCCCCCACGTTCTGTCACCACTGCCAGCTGCTCTGTGGCTCCAAAGTCCACTGAGCCCCGCAACCACACCCACCCTGGGCAGCAGGCCTCAGGTGCAAGGCCAGGTGGGTTGGACATCTGGGGATGCAAAAGTCACTGAATACCCCCCACCCAGCTGGCCTGGAATGCAGATACCCTCTCAGGGTCCAGCTAAGTGCAGGGCTGGGCCAGAGGACCTGGAGGCATCCGTGGAGGCCAACTCAGGGCAGGGAGAAGATCAGTCCACCCCTTCCCCTTCTCCTCTCCTCCTTCTGCCTTGTCTTCATGGCAGGACCCGGGACAGAGGTCCAGCCTGTGCCTGGCTGCAGCCCTGGCTGGAGTCAGAGGGGCGGGAAGGAGGCCGGGGAGGAGGGGCCCCCCTGCAGGATGCCCGAATGTGAAGGGGGTCATTACTCTAATCAGGGACCCCATGGGCATTCAGGGATTTCAGCCCCAGGAGTCGGCCCCTGCCCCATCCTTCACCCTCCACAAGGCCCCGCATCCTCCCCAGCCCAGTCCTTGTCTGCAACCAGTCCTCCCTCCAGCCCCAGGTAATCCAGCTGCTCCGGGGGCTGCTAAATCATTACAAGCTGCAGCTGAGCCATCCCTATGGAGCCCGGTTCCGGGTCCTGCAGCCCCACAGTGAGGAGAGGTGAGGCCAGGCAGGAGCGGGGAGAGGGCAGAGTGGACTCTCCCTGGGGGCCATGGCTCCCCAGTCAGCACAGACCCTGTTGTGTGCTGGCCCCTAGGGCACCCAGACTCCTGCTCCTGGGCAGGCTCCGGGAGGGAGACCCGAGTGTGGCTCCTGCTAGCTCAGACGTGTCACTCTGTCCTGT
>NW_022590795.1:0-10083 GCF_004348235.1 Phoca vitulina
TCTTCGACATCAGCCACATTCGCAACTTCTTTCAAGATACATCTCCAAAGGCTAGTGAAACAAAAGCAAAAATGAACTTTTGGGACTTTATCAAGATAAAAAGCTTCTTTTTTTTTAAGATTTTATTTATTTATTTGACAGAGAGAGAGACAGTGAGAGAGGGAACACAAGCAGGGGGAGTGGGAGAGGGAGAAGCAGGCTTCCTGCTGAGCAGGGAGCCTGATGTGGGGCTCCATCCCAGGACCCCGGGATCATGACCTGAGCTGAAGGTAGGCGCCTAACAACTGAGCCACCCAGGCACCCCAAGATAAAAAGGTTCTGCACAGCAAAGGAAACAGTCAACAAAACAAAGAAGCAACTCACAGAATGGGAGAAGATATTTGCAAATGACACCACAGATAAAGGGCTGGTATCCAAGATCTATAAAGAACTTTTGAACTCAACACCCAAAAAACAAATAATCAAGTCAAAAAATGGGCAGAAGACATGAACAGACACATCTCAAAAGAAGACATACAAATGGCTAACAGACACATGAAAAACTGTTCATCATCATTAGCCATCAGGGAAATTCAAATCAAAACCACATTGAGATTCTGAACGCTGCCATGGCTCAGACCGTGCAGAATGTTACATTGTCACTCACTCTGCCCATCATGTGCCACATTTGCTTGGGGAAGGTACGCCAGCCTGTCATATGCATCAACAACCATGTATTTTGTTCAATTTGTATCGATTTGTGGTTGAAGAATAATAGCCAGTGTCCAGCTTGCAGAGTCCCCATCATGCCTGAAAATACTTGCAAAGAGGTTATTGGAGGAACAAGTGAAAGTGAACCTATGCTAAGCCGTACAGTCAGGAAGTACCTCCGGAAAACTAGACTTGAGTTACTCCACAAAGAGTATGAGGATGAAATAGATTGTCTGCAGAAAGAAGTAGAAGATCTTAAGAGTAAAAATCTCAGCTTGGAGTCACAAATCAAGACTATTCTGGATCCTTTAACCTTGATGCAAGGCAACCAAAATGAAGACAAGCATCCAGTTGCAGATAATCCAAGTAAAATTGACCCAGAAACTGTAGCAGAGTGGAAGAAAAAACTTAGAACAGCTAATGAAATCTATGAAAAAGTAAAAGATGATGTGGATAAGTTAAAGGAAGCAAATAAAAAATTTAAATTGGAAAATGGTGGCCTAGTGAGGGAGAATTTATGACTGAAGGCTGAAGTTGATAACAGATCACCCCAGAAGTTTAGAAGGTTTACAGTAGCTGCTCTTCAGTCCAAAGTAGAACAGCATGAACATGAAACCAATGGCCTCAAGAGAACCCTGGAACGAAGTGATAAGTATATAGAGGAACTAGAATCTCAAATTGCACAGCTAAAAAATTCAAGTGAAGAGAAGGAAGCTATGAATTCCATTTGCCAGAGAGCACTTTCTACAGATGACAAGGGGAGCATAGGCAACAAGGAGGATATGGCATCAAAGAATCAAGGTGATGGTGCCAGAAAGCAGCTTGGCTCATCCACCTCAAGTTCTCACCTGGCAAAATCTTCTAGCAGTTCTGCCAGGCAGGAAAGCACCAGCAAAACAGAACCAAATTGTTCTAAGATCAAAGACCTATATCAAAAACAGGTGGAAATAATGTTAGATGTGACAGGTACAAGTATGGATACTTATTTGGAAAGAGAATGGGGTAATAAGCCAAGTGACTGTATACCCTACAAAGATGAAGAACTTTATGATATTCCAGCTCCTTGTACTCCTTTGTCCCTTAGTTGCCTTCAGCTCAGTACTCCAGAAAATAGAGAGAGCTCTGTAGTCAAAGCAATAAGTTCCAAAAAGCACTCGAACCGTCTCAGAAAATTGGTGTTTGATGATTTTTGTGATTCTCCAAATGTTTGTAATAAAGAGTCATCAGAAGATGATAGAAGTGAAAATGAAAAGAAATCAGAGTGTTTTACTTCCTCAGAGACAGGGTTTCGGGACTGTTGTTCCACAAGCTATGCCCAAAACTTGAATTTTGAAAGCTCAGAGGGAAACACAATAGCAAATTCTGTTGGAGAAATTTCTTTAAAATTAAGTGAGAAATCAGGCTCATGCTTATCTAAGAGGTTGAATTCTATTCACTCTTTTGAAATGAATTGGACAAGAACATCCGGTGAAGCATCCATGGACGCAGCTTACCTTGACAAAATCTCTGGCTGGATTCAATGATGTCAGAATCAGACAACAGCAAGAGCCCTTGTAATAATGGTTTTAAGTCAGTGGATTTGGATGGGTTGTCAAAGTCATCTCAAGGCAGTGAATTTCTTGAGGAACCAGATAAGTTGGAAGAAAGAACTAAGCCAAACCTTTCCAAAAGTTCTCTAACTACTGATCAGTTAGAAAATGGAAATGATTGGAAACCCACTTTTTTTCTCCTCTCTCCATCTAACCAAGAAATGAATGAAGATTTTTCTCTCCATACCAGTTCTAACCCAGGAACTAATGCAATCAAACCCCCAAGCTGTTTGTTTCAGACTGAGTTTTCCCAGCATGTTTTGTTAAGCAGTTCACACCGGCTATTTGAAGATCAGAGGTTTGGGTCATCTTTATTTACGATGACCTCAGAGATGCATGGTCTTCATAACCACCTTCAGTCTCCTTGCTCTACTTCCTTTGTGCCTGAGAAGAGGAATAAAAATATGAATCAATCAACAAAAAGAAAAATCCAGAGCAGTCTTTCCAATGCCAGCCCATCAAAAGCAACTAAAAGTTGACTCATTAGAAAGGTGTCATTTGTGTTTTTGTCCTGAGAGGAATATAAGTTTTTAAAGTTACTTTTTTCCCTCATAAAAGTTCTATATGATTTTGAATTGATAGTCTGTAGTCAAGTGTCAAGTCAGAATGGTGGATTAGCCTGTAACCAAAATACTTTTGTTCATTTTAAAGAATTTGTCCTTTTACAGTTTCATTTGGGCATCTTTTTAACCAGAAAAGATAGGGAGAGGGTTTCTTTTAATGAATAGTATATGTATCTGGTTTGGGTGTATTTTGTTTTCTTGGGTCTTGATTTAGCTATTAGATACAGTGGCCTATTAATGAGCCTTGGTTGTCTTCAGAACTTGGATTTCTTAAATAAAACTTTTTGGGTTGTCTATACACTGCTCATAGGACACTTGAGTTTCTTTAAAGCTTTCCTAGGGTGGGAATAATTTTGCCTGCCCTTTTTTATTTATATTTAGTGATGGCTCAACTTTTAGGCAGGGCCATGGTGGAAAAATAGCACTCTAGTCTTAGTCCAGTATTCATTTACTTTTTTTTTTTAGGTTTTGTATATGTATGTTTGCACTTTTAACATTGTGTTTTGTACTGTTTTAATGAGAACCTTTTGCTAGAATGAAAGAACACATTTTCTATATGAAAATATTTGTTTTATGTCAGGTAGCTTTCATTTCCTCATCTTTTTGTGTCTGTTGAAAATCAGAAATTGAGCCTACTTTGGAAAGAAGACATAGAATGGTTGGTTGGGTTTGGAGGAGCCTAAACATGGTAGCTTCATTGTTCTAGATACACAGGTGCAGAAGTGCTCTTTGCCAAATGCTTGATCCACTTTCATCCCAGAGGAGCTTTTTTTGGAGTGAAGTTCTTGTTTGCATGTTACTATTCTTTGTGGAAACTCTGTATGCATGGTAGCATTCTTGCTTGCACTGTTTTCCTTACTTAAGAAAAAGAAGTTTTAGTTGGCTAATAGAATATCTTTTATGCAGGACAGAATTTTTTTTCATGAAGAGTGTTGAGATAAGAATAGGTGAGCTAAAGCAATGTCCACAATAGCCAAACTGTGGAAAGAGCCAAGATGTCCATCAACAGATGAATGGATAAAGAAGAAGTGGTATATATATACAACGGAATATTATGCAGCCATCAAAAGGAATGAAATCTTGCCATTTGCAACGACGTGAACAGAACTGGAGGGTGTTATGCTGAGCGAAATAAGTCAATCAGAGAAAGACATGTATCATATGACCTCACTGATATGAGGAATTCTTAATCTCAGGAAACAAACTGAGGGTTGCTGGAGTGGTGGGGGGTGGGAGGGATGGGGCAGCTAGGTGATAGACATTGGGGAGGGTATGTGCTATGGTGAGCGCTGTGAATTGTGCAAGACTGTTGAATCACAGATCTGTACCTCTGAAACAAATAATGTAATATATGTTAAGAAAAAAAAAAAAGAAGATAGCAGGAGGGGAAGAATAAAGGGGGGGATCGGAGGGGGAGATGAACCATGAGAGACGATGAACTCTGAAAAACAAACTGAGGGTTCTAGAGGGGAGGGAGGTAGGAGGATGGGTTAGCCTGGTGATGGGTATTAAAGAGGGCACATTCTGTGTGGAGCACTGGGTGTTATGCACAAACAATGAATCATGGAACACTACATCAAAAACTAATGATGTAATGTATGGTGATTAACATAACAATAAAAAATTAAAAAAAAAGAATAGGTGAGCTAAGCACAATTTTTAATTTAGGCTCAGAAAAAGTATATTCTAAACATGTTTGGTATGCCTATATAGGCCTTTAAAAATGGTCTGTATGCTAATGACTTGTTTATCTAATGTGCACTGAACATTTTACATTAATACTGTACTGTTTTACATTAATACTGCATGCTTTTCTATGTGAATTGAATAAAGGATGTCATAAGCACTGTAAAAAAAAAAAAAAAACACATTAAGATACCACCTTACACCAGTTAGAATGGCAAAAGTTGACAAGGCAAGAAACAATAAATGTTGGAGAGGTTGTGGAGAAAGGGGAACCCTCTTACACTGTTGGTGGGAATGCAAGTCGGTTCAGCCACTTTAGAAAACAGTGTGGAGGTTCCTCAAAAAATTAAAAATAGAGCTACCCTATGACCCAGCAATTGCACTACTGGGTATTTACCCCAAAGACACAGATGTGGTGAAAAGAAGGGCCATATGCACCTCAATGTTCATAGCAGCAATGTTCGCAATAGCCAAAACCGTCTCACAAGAGCCGAGATGATCTTCAATAGATGAATGGATAAAGAAGATGTGGTCTGTATATACAATGGAATATTACTCAGCCATAAGAAAGGATGAATACCCAACTTTTACATCAACATGGATGGGACTGGAGGAGATTATGCTAAGTGAAATAAGTCAAGCAGAGAAAGTCAATTATCATATGGTTTCAGGTATTTGTGGAACATAAGGAATAGCATGGAGGACATTAGGAGAAGGAAGGGAAAAATGAAGGGGGGGAATCAGAAGGAGAGATGAACCATATGAGACTATGGACTCTGAGAAACAAACTGATGGCTTTAGAGGGGAGGGGGATGAGGGGATGGGTTAGCCCGGTGATGGGTATTAAGGAGGGCACGTACTGCATGGAACACTGGGGGTTATACAAAAACAATGAATCATGGATCACTGCATTGAAAACTGGTGATGTATTGTATGGTGACTAACATAACATAACAAAATAAAATAAAATAAAATAAAATAAAATATAAAATAAAATAAAAAAAGCAAACTTTAGTGTAAACCTTATTAAAATGTTCCTGGTGCCACATAGATTTAACTTCTATTAACCAAAATCGCAGTATAAAGATAAGGTTTCCATGACAGTTTTTCCTTGTTTCATCTCTGAAAGCACGGTTACTGTCACACAAACCCCAAAAGATAGACAACTGACAGAAATTACCCCTTCTAAGAGGATGATTTTGGCATTGTGCAGATCAAAGTTAAGACCCTGGCTCAGTCAGGACTCATCTCTAGAATCTTCCATTAGGTTCATTCGTTATTCATCCAGCAATTCTTGAGTGCCAGGCACAGTATTACAAGTGGCATGAATGGAAAGATAAATAAGGCATAGTACCTGTCTTTGATGAGCTCACCCTCAGATGCTGAGAATAAATGTTTTCCCTTCTTTTTTAAAATTATTATTAAAAATAGAAATTTAAGCACCCCTGGTTGGCTCAGTCCATAGAGCATGCAACACTTGATCTCGGGGTCGTGAGTTTGAGCCCCACACTGGGCGTAGAGATTACTTTAAAAAAAAAAATAGAAACTCTTCAGGATTAAAATTGAATACTGCCTGTGGTAAGAAATTACCATAAAGTGAGTGGTTCAAAACACCAGAAATTAAATAGCTCATAGCTCTGGAATCTAGAAATCAAAAGTCAACATATCGGCAGGACTAAGTTTTCCTCTGAGAGTCTGGATAGAATCCTTTCTTGCCTCTTTCTAGTTTCTGAGGGTGACAGTCAATTCTGTGGCTTGTAGCTGCATCACTGCATTGTCTGCCTCTGTCATCCCTGTGTGTCTTTGTCCTCACACAATGTTTTCCTCTTCTTGTAAGGACACCAGTCACATTGGATTGGAGTCCACCCCAATGCCATCATCTGAACTCGATCACTTCTGCAAAGACTCTATGTCCAAATAAGATCACGTTCACAGGTACCAGGGGTTAAGATTTCAATTCCTCTTTTTGGGTGACACAATTCAACCTATAACACACATGTTTCAGTGATGGAATTTGATAATCTTCCTTGGGAATTTAAATCTTTAAGGAGAAGGGCAACATTGGTATGTGTTAGGCTTGTTTTCCATGATATAAATGAGTCTCTCCCTGATTTGAAGGGCATCTTTCTAGGTCTGTGGAGAAGGTTTAAATATAACACTGAAAGGGACTGTTTGAGCAGGGTGCCAGGTAGGGGGTCTCAAGGCTGCTCAGATCTGTTGCTAGGTACTGATTACCTATGTTTTGGCTGGAAAGGGGTAATGTTGGAAGGAGACAAGAGGAGAAAGGAGATTGTATAACGTCTAGGGGAGACGCTGCCCAGTCCCCACCCACAGCCATGCCACCCACCATTACCTCATTCATTACCTGCTATACACAGGGGTTTCTGCACAAAGATTCCCTTTGCAAAACAGAACAGTTCTCCAACTTAAAACATTGAAAAAACCAATGGCTTAGGGGCACCTGAGTGGCTCGTCAGTTTAACATCTGACTTCGGCTCAGGTCATGATCTCGGGGTTCTGGGATCGAGCCCCGAGTCAGCCCCACGTCGGGCTCCATGCTCAGTGGGGAGACTTCTTGTCCCTCTGTCCCTCCCCTTGCTTGTGCTCTCTCTGTCTCTCTCTCAAATAAATAAAATCTTAAAAAGAAAAAGAAAAAGAAAAACCAATGACTTAGATGGCTGGGACATTTTTCAACACAGCTGAACATCATTCCTGCTGGGAGTGGTTTTTCCCCTCTGTTTTCTTAATAAAATTAAGCTGGTCAGTTTATTTTCTACTTTAAACTATTTTTTCCATTTCATCGCTTTCCTGCTCCTGTACTAATAAAATGCTATTGTCCTAAGTTTCTACTGATGGTACAAATGTTTGAAAAATGAAACACTAGAACATTTTGCCTCAATTTTTCTTTTTTTATTTTTTTTTAAGATTTTATTTCTTTATTTGACAGTGAGAGAGAGAGAGAGAGAGATCACAAGTAGGCAGGCAGAGGGAGAGGGAGAAGCAGGCTCCCCACTGAGCAGGGAGCCCGATGTGGGGCTCGATCCCGGGACCCTGGGATCATGACCTGAGCCGAAGGCAGACATGTAACCGACTGAGCCACCCAGGCGCCCCTGCTTCAATTTTTCTAAAAAAATTCTGAAATATTTTTCTTTTAAAAAAATCAATAATTCCTTTTCAATAATTCAAACTCTAGTATTGATTAAAATCTTATTACTACTGATGTATGAAATTTTTTGGATTCACTTTTTTTCTCATTCTGAATGTTTTCTCAATAAATTCTTGCCTTGTAAAATAACATCCTGTTTTACAGAAGGAAAATTGTGTTCATAAATATTTTTCTACATTTTGCTCACCATACCTCTCTATAAATCTTTTTTCTTTTCTTGCTTTTTAAATATTCTCACTACTTGATTCTTTTACTGTTTTCTTCTATTACACTTGAGTTTTTAATTTCTTTTTTATTCTTAACCTTCTTTAACCCTAATGCCAAAGCCCCACATTTTTTAATGTCTTATACTTAAGTGATTCTGTTTTGACATTTTTCTTCATTCTTCTTACATCATTTTTCATAAAAAATAGAAGTATACTTTGTCTTATTAAATGAACATGATTTTTATTTTTTTTATTTTTATTTTTTTAAAGATTTTATTTATTTATTTGACAGAGAGAGACACAGCGAGAGAGGGAACACAAGCAAGGGGGAGTGGGAGAGGGAGAAGCAGGCTTCCCGCAGAGCAGAGAGCCCGATATGGGACTCGATCCCAGGACCCTGGGACCATGACCTGAGCCGAAGGCAGTTGCTTAACAACTGAGCCACCCAGGCGCCCTGAACATGATTTTTACTAGAAAAATTTCAAAATACAAATAAAGATTTAAGGAAAAATAAAAAACCCTATGTTCATCTGTTTTGTTTCTTAAATTCCACTTATGAGTGAAATCATAAGGGAAGGGAAGGAAAAATAAAATAAGAAGAAAACAGAGAGGTAGGCAAACCATAAGAGACTCTTAACTCTAGGCAACAAATAGGGTTGCTGGAGGGGTGGCAATGGGGTAATTGTGTGATGGGAATTAAGTAGAGCACATGATGAAATGAGCACTGGGTGTGATATGCAAGTGATGAATCACTAAATTCTACCTCTGAAACTAGTAATACATTTATGTTAATTAAATTAAATTTAAATTAAAAAAAAAAACAAGCTACCACTTTGGGGAGCATTTTCAACACTTTGACCTATCTACTTCTAAAACTTTGCTTAGCATATATAAATTAAATAGTTATTTTATAAAAATGTAAGCATACTATAAACTGATCCTTGTGGGTAGGCCTGGTGAGACTGCAAGAAATCGAACAGAGAAGTCAAGGAGCAGTATGGGTGGCCTTTGTTTGGTCCTAAGGTGCCTGGTAGACGGTGATGCAGCTGCTCCCCAGTGCATAATGGAAGCAGCTGGGGGCCCCAGGTCTGCCCTCCTTGGGCCACCACAACTGCTGAACCCCAGACCTGCCCTTGGAAAGCTCAGGAAGACACTGGGGAGTCATATCCACACCCAAATGTCCTCCACCTAGTAGATGCTCTGCTCTCTGCATCTGTTGATGTGGAATGTGCTGGAATGCAGGAACCTCCACAGCTGCTGGGGTGCCACAAGCTCAGAGTCCATGCCGCCTCTAGGGCGTAGCTGCAGAGAGTCACCTGTCATCCTTTGCCAGCAGTGGCCCACTCCAGGGATGTGAAGGCCCCATGCTCTCCCTAAGGTTGGGACAGCCCTGGAGGGCCATTCATCTTCAGAACTCTGTCCCCAGCATCACAGCCCTGCTGTCCTGCAGCCACTCCTGGGGATCCCACAGCACAACTCACTCCAGTTTCCCCTGGAGTCTGCTTGCTGAGGACCCCCGCCCTGCCACACTGTCCCACTGGACGCCAGAAACAACAGCACCAAATTCTCCTCCCTCTGCCAACCACCAGGCCCACTGCCCTGACAAGCCCCTCTGACATTTTAAAAGAATCTCTGTATATTCAGTGAACAAAGAAAAAAATGGTAACTGGTTTTATTTGGCCTTTCTTTGATTACTACGAAAGTGTGGCTTTGTTTCATCACTTCCAGGGCATTTGCTCTTGCCCTTGTGACTGACATACAAATGTTTTTTTCCAGTTGCCCATTTTCTACCACAGTGAGCATCTTTCCCCTACTGATTGGTTTCTTCTCAAATGTATCCTCGGTCTTCAAAACAGATTTATAATACTTTTAAATAAGCTGACATTTCATTTGTATATAGTCAGATCTCTCTTCTCCTTTGTGACTTGTGTTTTTTTTTTTAATTTTTTTATTGTTATGTTAATCCCCATACATTACATCATTAGTTTTAGATATAGTGTTCCATGATTCATTGTTTGTGCATAACACCCAGTGCTCCATGCAGAACGTGCCCTCCTCAATACCCATCACCAGGCTAACCCATCCTCCCAAACCCCTCCCCTCTAGAACCCTCAGTTTGTTTTTCAGAGTCCATCCTCTCTCATGGTTCTTCTCCCCCTCTGATTCCCCCCCTTCATTCTTCC
>NW_022590796.1:0-9387 GCF_004348235.1 Phoca vitulina
CCAAAGGCAAGGGAAGCAAGGGCAAAAATGAACTATTGGGATCTCATCAAGATAAAAAGCTTTTGCAAAGCAAAGGAAACAGTCAACAAAACCAAAAGACAACCGACAGAATGGGAGAAGATATTTGCAAATGACATATCAGCTAAAGGGCTAGCATCCAAAATCTATAAAGAACTTATCAAACTCAACACCCAAAGAACAAAGAATCCAATCAAGAAATGGGCAGAAGACATGAACAGATTTTTCCAAAGAAGACATCCAACTGGCCAACAGACACATGAAAAGGTGCTCAACATCACTCGGCATCAGGGAAATCCAAATGAAAACCTCAATGAGATACCACCTCACACCAGTCAGAATGGCTAAAATTAACAAGTCAGGAAATGACAGATGTTGGCGGGGATGCGGAGAAAGGGGAACCCTCCTACACTGTTGGTGGGAATGCAAGCTGGTGCAGCCACTCTGGAAAACAGTATGGAGGTTCCTCAAAAAGTTGAAAATAGAGCTACCATACGATCCAGCAATTGCACTACTGGGTATTTACCCCAAAGATACAAAAGTAGGGATCAGAAAGGGTACGTGCACCCCGATGTGTCTAGCAGCAATGTGCACAATAGCCAAACTGTGGAAAGAGCCAAGATGTCCATCGACAGATGAATGGATAAAGAAGTGGTATATATATACAATGGAATATTATGCAGCCATCAAAAGGAATGAGATCTTGCCATTTGCAACGATGTGGATGGAACTGGAGGGTATTATGCTGAGTGAAATAAGTCAATCAGAGAAAGACATGTATCATATGACCTCACTGATATGAGGAATTCTTAATCTATGGAAACAAACTGAGGGTTGCTGGAGTGGGGGGTGGGGTGGGAGGGATGGGGTGACTGATTGATAGATACTGGGGAGGGTATGTGCTCTGGTAAGCGCTGTGAATTGTGCAAGACTGTTGAATCTCAGATCTGTACCTCTGAAACAAATCATGCAATATATGTTAAGAAAAAAAAAGAAGAAGATAGGAGGGGAAGAATGAAGGGGGGGAAATCAGAGGGGTAGATGAACCATGAGAGACGATGGACTCTGAAAAACAAACTCCATCACTATCCATCACCAAACTATCATCATCTAGAGGGGAGGGGGGTGGGAGGATGGGTTAGCCTGGTGATGGGTATTAAAGAGGGCACGTTCTGCATGGAGCACTGGGTGTTATGCACAAACAATGAATCATGGAACACTACATCTAAAACTAATGATGTAATGTATGGGGATTAACATAACAATAAAAAAAATTTTAAAAAAAAGTTGATATGAAGAGGGGACGTGGAAAGAGAAGGAATAGCTTATTTCCAAGAAGTCAGCATAGTCCACAGAGGGTCTTTTGGAAGAGACCTCAAAGCCCACACTCTCATTTTATAGGATGGGGAAGTTGTAACAAGAATGGAAAAAGGCCTTTACCATTGGGACAGAGCATAGTGCCATGTTTTAAAAAGAAAGCAAGAAAGGCAGGCAGAGAGTTTGGGGCTTGGTAAGTGTTATCTCTACAACACAACAATGCCTTGAGGCTATCACCATCCTCACAGCCCCAAAGAGGGCACTGAGACTAAGAGAGGGCACTGAGACTAAGAGTATCCTGCCCAAGATGGCACAGCCCATGACGATGGAGCCAGTTGACCCAGGTCTCAGCAGGACTCAGAACCTCAGCCCTACCCTGCCATGCCTCACTTGTCTACAAAGGGCACTCAGTGCATGCTCTTTGAATCACACAGTTGCAGTCTGTGGTAGTAGGCAGATCACTTAAACTCACGGCATTTCCTTTTGTGTAAAGGGGATGCAACCAACTCTGTTTCCCAGGCTGGCGAGAGGCTTTGCTAAGAGCAAATGAGAGAATTGCACCTGACCCTTCTTCCTTACTTGTCTCCCTTCCCTGCTACTTTTCCCATGACCTGAGCCTGGGCTTGACCTCTCTCAGTGTCAGAATCTTGTGTTTAAGACAACTAAAGGCACTCAGAGCTGAAAGAATATTAGAATTTATTACTATTGTTCTAGTTTAACAGCTATTATTTATTAATGAGTTACTATTGGCCAGGACCTTTGCTGAGAACTGCGTATGCATTATCTCATTTTATGCCCATTATACAGATAAGGAAATTGACCTGTGTCTGCTTTCACAAGCTCAGACATGGCTAAGTTGGATTTTTATGTGGGTCTGTGTTGCCCTACAATCCAAGCTTTTAAACAACTGAACCAGATTGACTTCTCATTTACATAATTATATAACAATTATTATCCTAATGATTATCCATCTCTACCACCATTCATATGAAAACACTGAAGCATGGGTTCTAATGCATATCTCCAGAGATTTCTCTATGCTGTCACACTGAGTGTTCCCATCCTCAGTCCTTCAAGAGCCCACGGAGTATATAGAAACTGAATAAGAACAAAGTAAAATGATTTGTTATTTTATTTTTAAACTAGACATTTCCCTGTTGCCCTATTTGTCATTACCCCGTGTCCCCACAGACGCTGCTGAGTTGGATCCTTGTTTCCAACCACAGGTCTTTACTGTGTTTTTTACAGCTGAAATGGTCTTCAAAATCATTGCCTTTGACCCCTACTATTCCTTCCGGAAGAGATGGAACATCTGTGACGGCATCATTGTCACTGTGAGCCTGATAGAGCTGGGTGCGGTCAAGAAGGGGAGCCTGTCAGTGCTGTGGACATTCTGCTTGGTAATGTTCTTTCTTGGCAACTTGGGGAGACTCCCTCCACATTCAGGGAGCCACACCCCTGAGAACAGATACTGTCCTCTGGGGACCTCACCAGCCAGCAAACTCTTCTTGTCCTGTCCCTGTGCAGGAAGCTGGAGACTTGGCCCTTTCTACTTACTCAGAGTGGGGGCATGCCTTCTCATCTCTGGGCCTGGGCCCCCTCATCTGCACCCTCCTGCTCTCTTATCAAATAACAATAACAGTGATAATCATAGGAGCTACTGTTTCTTGAGCACTGACAATATGTCAGGCACAGTGCTAACTCCTTGACGTAACATGGCATGGCTTGTTAGCATGGGCTAATGACCATCCTCAGTATTCTCTCAGTGCCAACTAGGGTCCAGTGTCCAGCTTTGGAGAGAGAGGACAGAGTGAAGGAGAGAATGCCCGGCAATCTCATCACATCCACTTCTCGTCCAAAAAGTCTGCCTGGGGCCTGTGGGAGCCAGCAAAGCAGCACTGAGCTCCCTGACTTGGTTTACCTGCAGTGGGGTGGCAAACTCAAAGGCCTGCAGGAATCAGGAGGTGATGACATAGAGCTGGCCAAGCAAGAGATCTTGGCACTGGCTATTTGTCCCACGTACTCAGGTAGGCAGACCCAACACAGAGCAGGCCTCCAGGGAGGGGCATTTACATAGGAGTCAGAGTGACTTATGCCAAGGAGGTGGCCCTATCCATTATTGTCACAGTTTCCAACTTTTCATGAGAAACAAGAAATCCAGATTTTAATACTAGCTACTAATGCAATTTTTAAAAAGGCACTCTATAAGCCAAATGAAGCAGGTCCTGGGACACATTTGTGTCATACACCACCAGTTAGTGACATCTGTCTGAGATGATGTCTTTCATTGGCCTATGGAGAGAAGGGCATGGTGGGCCTACAGGGCCCTCTACCCATAACCTGGAAACTTGAGAAGATAGGAATTAAAACACCTTTTTGAGTGTTTTAGAAGGACAGATTTTTAGAAGGACATTTGTAGGACAGATTTCTCTAAATATCTAGAAAATGATGTCAAGAGGCAGGCACCTGTTAAAGGTGTGTAAGACACCCACACACAAACATTGAGGGAGCAAGATTCCATACTACCCTATGCCCTGGGAGGGCCTGAAGTTAGTTTCCTACTAAAATATTAACATTTTTGGCGCACTTGGAGGAATATAAGCATGGTGTTTTCAAGTCTACATGCTTCTTTTGCCAATTCCATGAAGCCTATATTCTCAAACAAGCACAAATAGGCAGGTTTACTCCATAGTCCAGGCCTACAGAATTCTCCAGGCACCTGCCCCTCTACCCCCACCGTCCTGATCCTGACCTGCTGCTCATCTCACCATTCCCTGACTGCAGCCACCACCCCAATGCTTTCCTGGGGGCCTTGAGTCCTCCTCCTCCTCCACCATCTCCCCATTTCTCATTACCTGACTTAGATACCATGGTCCATCAGTATTATTATACCCTTGAAAGAAACTCAACCACCTTTTGGCTCTAGCCCTTCACATTTTTGTATTTGGCAAACCCTAGCAAATATTCAAGTTGAAGCTAAATATTCCCTCTGCTGTGCCTACCCCTGAGCTGTGGACATTACTGCAGAAAATTCACACAGCCCAGATCATCAGTTTCATCATTTTTATTAACAGACTTTATTTCTTAGAACAGTTTTAGATTTTTCAGAAAACTTGAGCAGATAGCACGTAAGAGTTCCTGATACCTCCCCTGGCCAACCACATGCACACAGTTTATCCTAGTATTATCATCTTACATTGCTTACAAGTAACTTTTCAGTGGTCTCCCATTGCTCTGAGGACAAAATCCAGAGTCCTTGTGATGGTCTCCAAATATTGGCATAATCAAGACTTGCTTACCTCTGCAAACAATCTATTTTTGCCCACTTTGCTCCAGCCAGAGAGACCTCCTCTCTCTTTGTCACACTTAACAGAACTATTCCTGCCTCTAGTCCTTTGCATGTTCATTCCCTCGGCCCGGGATGCTTTTCCCTTGTTTTACTTAGATCATTCATTCTCATTTCTCCTGGCTTAACCCACCTGTCACCTCCTCAGAGAGGTTCTCCCCAGCCACATTATCTTAGGTTGGATTCTCCCATCAAATTAACCTGTTTTACACAGTTTGCAATTATCCGTGAGACAAAACCCAGGGTTTCCTTGTCTACCATTCTATCCCAAAGCCCAGCACGTAGTGGGAACTCAATAAACACTTGTTGGTTGAAAGAAAGGAGGAAAGAAAGAAGGAAAAAAAGGGAAGAAGGAAAAAATGAAAATGTTGTATATTCTTTCTTGCTTGTTGCTCCCTCTCAAAGTAGCATTGCTTCCCTTCCCATTAGTGAAATCCTGGCTCCATGCATCCACTGGTCTGTCCTTCTAGCAATACCACATGTCTTACATACTGCAATTGCCTTGAGCATGTCTGTGTCTGTAAAGCAAGTCACCCACCTTGTTTTACTTCAAGAGTATCTCGGCCTCTGCACCTCCATATGCATTTTAGAATCAATTTGCCAAGTTACATCCCCACATACGCACAAAACTTGTTCTTTTCTATTGGGACTGTAATAATTTATACATCAATTTGGGAAGAAATGCAAACTTTACGTTATGTAGTCTTCTGACCTATGAAAACAGCACACTCTCCATTTTTTTAAAATCTTTCAATAGTTGTATAATCTCTCCCTAAAGTTTTATATTTTTTTCCATAAGGAATTTTCTCCATCTTTTGTTAGATTTATTCCTAGATATTCCCTAGTTCATTATGCTATTATAAATGAAATCTCTTTTTAAATGTCCTTTTCTGAGTGTTTTTTTTTTTGCTAACATTTTGCTACTTAGTACTTTTATATCCACAAATTTCTTATTCTGATTTATCTATATAATCTCTTAAATTTTTAACACAATCATATCATATGCAAATAGTGAGTTTTATTTCTTTTTTTCTAATACTTATAACATTTGGTTCTTTTAACTACACTATTGTGATGATAGGATGCCCAGTGTACTGCTGAAAGGAAGTGTTAATACCAGACATCCTTGCTGTTTTCCCGATCTCAAGAGAGTGCTTTCATTATTTCACTGAGTCTAATATTTGTTTTTTAAAGATAAAAAAGAGGGGCACCTGGGTGGCTCAGATGGTTAAGTGTCTGCCTTCAGCTCAGGTCATGATCCCGGAGTCCTGGGATCGAGCCCTGCATAGGGCTCCCTGCTCGGCGGGAAGCCTGCTTCTCCCCCTCCCACTCCCCCTGCTTGTGTCCCCTCTCTCGCTGTGTCTCTCTCTGTCAAATAAATAAATAAAATCTTTAAAAAAAAAAAAAAGATAAAAAAGAAACCTTTATTGGTTTAGGAAGTTCTCTTTGTTAAGAATATTCATCATGAATGGATGTTTAATTTTATCAGACAATCGCCCTGCATATATTAAGAGAATCAAATGATTTTTGTCCTTTAATGTGTTGAAGTGGTGAATTATATTAATTGATTTTCTACTGTTAAATCAACTTTGCCTTCCTCGGATGAGCCCAACTTGATTATGATATACATTTTTTTAATGGAAGATTCAGTTTGCTTATAATTTGCTTAAAATTTTTGCGTCCGTATTGATGAGTACTATTTGGCCTGTAATTTTCCTTCCTACGTTGCACTTTCCAGGTGTTAGCATCTAGGTGTCAAGGTTGTGCTAATTTCCATAAAAAGGTTAGAAGTAGTCCTCTTCCTCTACACCCAGTCTTCGGGGAAGATTGGAATTACTTATTCCTTATAGGGTTGGTAGAATTCACCAATGAGGCCATTTGAGGTCAAGATTTTTCATGACCGACTGAATTTTCTTACTGGCTGTGGGACTAGTCAGGTTTTCTGTTTCTCAAATTGTTTGTGGTAAGTTATATTTTTCTAAAAATTTCCCTTGTCTAAATTTTCAAGTTTTTTGGCATAAAGTCATGTATGCTATGCCATTATATTTTAAGGGTCTATATCACCTGCACTTATGTTACCTTTTTATTTCTTTAAAAACGGTGATTTGTGCTTTCTCTCATCTGTTCTTATTAGCCTTGCCAAAGGTCCTCAATTTAATTAGTCTTTTCGAAGAACCAACTTTTAGCTCATTGGTCTCCTCTCCTTCACTGATGTTTTCTATTTCAAGTAATCCTGCATCTTAATTACATCCTCCGTCCTACATATTTTATGCTTTTCTAACTTCTTCAGATGGAATTTTCAACCTATGTTCCTTTCCAATATATTCAATGAATACTTCATTTCCTTCTAAGAACTGCTTTAATATGTAGAATTTTCCTTATTGTTTGGTTCTAAATATTTTCGAATTTCAAATTTGATTTCTGCTTTCACTCAAAGGTTAATTAGAAGCACGGTTCTTACTTTCTGGGTATCTTTATGCCATCGAGTTCTAGCTTAATTGTATTATAGTCAGAGAATATACGCTGCATGTTTAATGCTTTGAAGTTTATTGTAATTTTCTTTTGGCCCAGCATGTTGAAAATGTTCCTTATTCACTTGAAAAGGTGTCTTCTGCAGCTGTAGAGTACAATACTCTGCATATATCCATCGGGTAGAGAAAGTTCATTGTGTGGTCCAAATATTCTAAATCCTTGCTTATTTTTGTCTGCCTGTTCTAGCAATTACTGAGATGGTAGTGTATAAAAATATCTCCCACTTACGATTATGGCATGGTCTGTATCTCCTTATGGTTCTATCTTGAGGCTGTGTTATTAAATGCATACATATTTTAAGTTGTTATATCTTCCCTGTAAAGTGAAACTTTTATCAGTAAGAATTGACCTTCTTTCTCCCTAAAAATGCTTTTTGCCTTAAAAAAATATCTCATCTGCCTCATATTAATTAAATGACGCTGTTTTCCTTTGATATAGAATTTGCATGATGTATCTTTACCCGTCCTTTTTTTTTACGGCCTTTGTATATCTTTAGGGCTTTTAAAAGACAATCTTTGTCTTTTAACCAAAACATTTAGCCCACTTACTTTATTGTGAATACTGATATGTTTGGATTTGTGTCTATCATTATATTTTGGGGTTTCTATTTGCTTCATCTGTCCTAGTATTTTTGTACTCTCTTCTTCAATTATTTTTTTAAAGATTCTATATATTTATTTATTTATTTATTATTTATTTATTTATTATTTATTTGAGAGAGAGAGGGCATGAGCGGTTGGGGGGGGGGACGGAGACAGGGAGAGGGAGAAACAGGCTCCCTGCTTGGCTTGGTCCCAGGCCCCTGGAATCAAGAAATGAGCTGAAGGCAGATGCTTAACCAACTGAGTCACCCAGGCACCCCCTCTCTTCCTCAATTCTTGATTTACTTTGAATTGTTTATTTTTCCTGTTCCATTTTCCTCCTTTATTGGTTTGCAAACCTCTCGGTTGTTATTCTTTGAGTGGTTACCTTAGGAATTATTTAATTAAATTCAAAAGTTAGCTAAGACTTTTACTTTCCAAGACCACTTTTAACTCCAGTTGTCCCTTCCCAATTTACTCCTTGCTAAGCATTTTAATTTTATCTTGTTTTTAAAAAGTTAAATGATTTAATCAATTGTAAATAATTCCCAACTTACTATTATGTTAATTTTATCTTGTTTAAAAAAAGTTATGTGACTTAATTAATGATAAATAATTCTAGCTGTTGTACAAACAATCCCCAAAACTCCATAGCTTAACCCAGTCAAGGTTTATTTCTCACTCTTGTCCTCTTCTGATGCAAGCCAGTCATCTCCAGGCGGGACTACTTCAAGAAGTGAGGTTGCCACATCCAAGGAAGGTCTGTACAATCTTCAAAGCTTGCCTCCTGATTGTGGAAACATGGCTAAGGCTTGTTTTCAGCTTTAAACAGTCAAAGGCTTTTTCAATCAGGGCTCATGGTTTCTTTTGCAATGCAATTCCTTCAAAACTTAGGTGGCTTCAGACCTCTCTGTGGTCTGTGACAAAGTTCTCAATTCCCCTTTTTTTCTTTGCTTTCTCATCCCCATGCCTTTCTCTCTCAACTGGTGGCTCTCAAATGGTGGCAACAGCATTTAGAGAATCTCTGCTAAGATTTGCTTCATTTCATTGAAAAATTTAACTGGTCTTCAATACTTAAAGACTTGATCCTATTGCTTATTGATTAGGATCTAAAATAGTGTACTTTCCTGAAACTTCAAGGCTCTAAATTTCTGGATTCTTTTTTTTTTTTCTTTTACATTAGAAATAGTGGATGAGAGAATTTTTTTTTAGTTTTTTTATTGTTATGTTAATCCTCACACATTACATCATTAGTTTTAGATGTAGTGTTCCATGATTCATTGTGCATAACACCCAGTGCTCCATGCAGAACGTGCCCTCTTTAATACCCATCACCAGGCTAACCCATTCTCCCACCCCCCTCCCCTCTAGAACCCTCAGTTTGTTTTTCAGAGTCCATTGTCTCTCAGGGTTCATCTCTCCCTCCGATTTCCCCCCCTTCATTCTTCCCCTCCTGCTATCTTCTTTTTTTTTCTTAACATATATTGCATTATTTGTTTCAGAGGTACAGATCTGAGATTCAACAGTCTTGCACAATTCACAGCACTTACCAGAGCACATACCCTCCCCAGTGTCTATCACCCATTCACCCCA
>NW_022590796.1:9487-10082 GCF_004348235.1 Phoca vitulina
GGGTGCACGTACCCCTTCAGATCCCTACATTTGTATCTTTGGGGTAAATACCCAGTAGTGCAATTGCTGGGTCGTATGGTAGCTCTATTTTCAACTTTTTGAGGAACCTCCACACTGTTTTCCAGGGTGGCTGCACCAGCTTGCATTCCCACCAACAATGTAGGAGGGTTCCCCCTTCTCCGCATCCCTGCCAACATCTATCATTTCCTGACTTGTTAATTTTAGCCATTCTGACTAGTGTGAGGTGGTATCTCATTGAGGTCTTGATTTGGATTTCCCTGATGCCGAGCAATGTTGAGCACTTTTTCATGTGTCTGTTGGCCATTTGGATGTCTTCTTTGGAAAAATGTCTGTTCATGTCTTCTGCCCATTTCTTGATTGGATTCTTTGTTCTTTGGGTGTTGAGTTTGATAAGTTCTTTATAGATTTTGGATACTAGCCCTTTAGCTGATATGTCATTTGCAAATATCTTCTCCCATTCTGTCGGTTGTCTTTTGGTTTTGTTCACTGTTTCTTTTGCTTTGCAAAAGCTTTTTATCTTGATGAGGTCCCAATAGTTCATTTTTGCCCTTGCTTCCCTTGCCTTTGGTGATGT
>NW_022590797.1:0-10082 GCF_004348235.1 Phoca vitulina
TCTTCGACATCAGCCACATTCGCAACTTCTTTCAAGATACATCTCCAAAGGCTAGTGAAACAAAAGCAAAAATGAACTTTTGGGACTTTATCAAGATAAAAAGCTTCTTTTTTTTTAAGATTTTATTTATTTATTTGACAGAGAGAGAGACAGTGAGAGAGGGAACACAAGCAGGGGGAGTGGGAGAGGGAGAAGCAGGCTTCCTGCTGAGCAGGGAGCCTGATGTGGGGCTCCATCCCAGGACCCCGGGATCATGACCTGAGCTGAAGGTAGGCGCCTAACAACTGAGCCACCCAGGCACCCCAAGATAAAAAGGTTCTGCACAGCAAAGGAAACAGTCAACAAAACAAAGAAGCAACTCACAGAATGGGAGAAGATATTTGCAAATGACACCACAGATAAAGGGCTGGTATCCAAGATCTATAAAGAACTTTTGAACTCAACACCCAAAAAACAAATAATCAAGTCAAAAAATGGGCAGAAGACATGAACAGACACATCTCAAAAGAAGACATACAAATGGCTAACAGACACATGAAAAACTGTTCATCATCATTAGCCATCAGGGAAATTCAAATCAAAACCACATTGAGATTCTGAACGCTGCCATGGCTCAGACCGTGCAGAATGTTACATTGTCACTCACTCTGCCCATCATGTGCCACATTTGCTTGGGGAAGGTACGCCAGCCTGTCATATGCATCAACAACCATGTATTTTGTTCAATTTGTATCGATTTGTGGTTGAAGAATAATAGCCAGTGTCCAGCTTGCAGAGTCCCCATCATGCCTGAAAATACTTGCAAAGAGGTTATTGGAGGAACAAGTGAAAGTGAACCTATGCTAAGCCGTACAGTCAGGAAGTACCTCCGGAAAACTAGACTTGAGTTACTCCACAAAGAGTATGAGGATGAAATAGATTGTCTGCAGAAAGAAGTAGAAGATCTTAAGAGTAAAAATCTCAGCTTGGAGTCACAAATCAAGACTATTCTGGATCCTTTAACCTTGATGCAAGGCAACCAAAATGAAGACAAGCATCCAGTTGCAGATAATCCAAGTAAAATTGACCCAGAAACTGTAGCAGAGTGGAAGAAAAAACTTAGAACAGCTAATGAAATCTATGAAAAAGTAAAAGATGATGTGGATAAGTTAAAGGAAGCAAATAAAAAATTTAAATTGGAAAATGGTGGCCTAGTGAGGGAGAATTTATGACTGAAGGCTGAAGTTGATAACAGATCACCCCAGAAGTTTAGAAGGTTTACAGTAGCTGCTCTTCAGTCCAAAGTAGAACAGCATGAACATGAAACCAATGGCCTCAAGAGAACCCTGGAACGAAGTGATAAGTATATAGAGGAACTAGAATCTCAAATTGCACAGCTAAAAAATTCAAGTGAAGAGAAGGAAGCTATGAATTCCATTTGCCAGAGAGCACTTTCTACAGATGACAAGGGGAGCATAGGCAACAAGGAGGATATGGCATCAAAGAATCAAGGTGATGGTGCCAGAAAGCAGCTTGGCTCATCCACCTCAAGTTCTCACCTGGCAAAATCTTCTAGCAGTTCTGCCAGGCAGGAAAGCACCAGCAAAACAGAACCAAATTGTTCTAAGATCAAAGACCTATATCAAAAACAGGTGGAAATAATGTTAGATGTGACAGGTACAAGTATGGATACTTATTTGGAAAGAGAATGGGGTAATAAGCCAAGTGACTGTATACCCTACAAAGATGAAGAACTTTATGATATTCCAGCTCCTTGTACTCCTTTGTCCCTTAGTTGCCTTCAGCTCAGTACTCCAGAAAATAGAGAGAGCTCTGTAGTCAAAGCAATAAGTTCCAAAAAGCACTCGAACCGTCTCAGAAAATTGGTGTTTGATGATTTTTGTGATTCTCCAAATGTTTGTAATAAAGAGTCATCAGAAGATGATAGAAGTGAAAATGAAAAGAAATCAGAGTGTTTTACTTCCTCAGAGACAGGGTTTCGGGACTGTTGTTCCACAAGCTATGCCCAAAACTTGAATTTTGAAAGCTCAGAGGGAAACACAATAGCAAATTCTGTTGGAGAAATTTCTTTAAAATTAAGTGAGAAATCAGGCTCATGCTTATCTAAGAGGTTGAATTCTATTCACTCTTTTGAAATGAATTGGACAAGAACATCCGGTGAAGCATCCATGGACGCAGCTTACCTTGACAAAATCTCTGGCTGGATTCAATGATGTCAGAATCAGACAACAGCAAGAGCCCTTGTAATAATGGTTTTAAGTCAGTGGATTTGGATGGGTTGTCAAAGTCATCTCAAGGCAGTGAATTTCTTGAGGAACCAGATAAGTTGGAAGAAAGAACTAAGCCAAACCTTTCCAAAAGTTCTCTAACTACTGATCAGTTAGAAAATGGAAATGATTGGAAACCCACTTTTTTTCTCCTCTCTCCATCTAACCAAGAAATGAATGAAGATTTTTCTCTCCATACCAGTTCTAACCCAGGAACTAATGCAATCAAACCCCCAAGCTGTTTGTTTCAGACTGAGTTTTCCCAGCATGTTTTGTTAAGCAGTTCACACCGGCTATTTGAAGATCAGAGGTTTGGGTCATCTTTATTTACGATGACCTCAGAGATGCATGGTCTTCATAACCACCTTCAGTCTCCTTGCTCTACTTCCTTTGTGCCTGAGAAGAGGAATAAAAATATGAATCAATCAACAAAAAGAAAAATCCAGAGCAGTCTTTCCAATGCCAGCCCATCAAAAGCAACTAAAAGTTGACTCATTAGAAAGGTGTCATTTGTGTTTTTGTCCTGAGAGGAATATAAGTTTTTAAAGTTACTTTTTTCCCTCATAAAAGTTCTATATGATTTTGAATTGATAGTCTGTAGTCAAGTGTCAAGTCAGAATGGTGGATTAGCCTGTAACCAAAATACTTTTGTTCATTTTAAAGAATTTGTCCTTTTACAGTTTCATTTGGGCATCTTTTTAACCAGAAAAGATAGGGAGAGGGTTTCTTTTAATGAATAGTATATGTATCTGGTTTGGGTGTATTTTGTTTTCTTGGGTCTTGATTTAGCTATTAGATACAGTGGCCTATTAATGAGCCTTGGTTGTCTTCAGAACTTGGATTTCTTAAATAAAACTTTTTGGGTTGTCTATACACTGCTCATAGGACACTTGAGTTTCTTTAAAGCTTTCCTAGGGTGGGAATAATTTTGCCTGCCCTTTTTTATTTATATTTAGTGATGGCTCAACTTTTAGGCAGGGCCATGGTGGAAAAATAGCACTCTAGTCTTAGTCCAGTATTCATTTACTTTTTTTTTTTAGGTTTTGTATATGTATGTTTGCACTTTTAACATTGTGTTTTGTACTGTTTTAATGAGAACCTTTTGCTAGAATGAAAGAACACATTTTCTATATGAAAATATTTGTTTTATGTCAGGTAGCTTTCATTTCCTCATCTTTTTGTGTCTGTTGAAAATCAGAAATTGAGCCTACTTTGGAAAGAAGACATAGAATGGTTGGTTGGGTTTGGAGGAGCCTAAACATGGTAGCTTCATTGTTCTAGATACACAGGTGCAGAAGTGCTCTTTGCCAAATGCTTGATCCACTTTCATCCCAGAGGAGCTTTTTTTGGAGTGAAGTTCTTGTTTGCATGTTACTATTCTTTGTGGAAACTCTGTATGCATGGTAGCATTCTTGCTTGCACTGTTTTCCTTACTTAAGAAAAAGAAGTTTTAGTTGGCTAATAGAATATCTTTTATGCAGGACAGAATTTTTTTTCATGAAGAGTGTTGAGATAAGAATAGGTGAGCTAAAGCAATGTCCACAATAGCCAAACTGTGGAAAGAGCCAAGATGTCCATCAACAGATGAATGGATAAAGAAGAAGTGGTATATATATACAACGGAATATTATGCAGCCATCAAAAGGAATGAAATCTTGCCATTTGCAACGACGTGAACAGAACTGGAGGGTGTTATGCTGAGCGAAATAAGTCAATCAGAGAAAGACATGTATCATATGACCTCACTGATATGAGGAATTCTTAATCTCAGGAAACAAACTGAGGGTTGCTGGAGTGGTGGGGGGTGGGAGGGATGGGGCAGCTAGGTGATAGACATTGGGGAGGGTATGTGCTATGGTGAGCGCTGTGAATTGTGCAAGACTGTTGAATCACAGATCTGTACCTCTGAAACAAATAATGTAATATATGTTAAGAAAAAAAAAAAAGAAGATAGCAGGAGGGGAAGAATAAAGGGGGGGATCGGAGGGGGAGATGAACCATGAGAGACGATGAACTCTGAAAAACAAACTGAGGGTTCTAGAGGGGAGGGAGGTAGGAGGATGGGTTAGCCTGGTGATGGGTATTAAAGAGGGCACATTCTGTGTGGAGCACTGGGTGTTATGCACAAACAATGAATCATGGAACACTACATCAAAAACTAATGATGTAATGTATGGTGATTAACATAACAATAAAAAATTAAAAAAAAAGAATAGGTGAGCTAAGCACAATTTTTAATTTAGGCTCAGAAAAAGTATATTCTAAACATGTTTGGTATGCCTATATAGGCCTTTAAAAATGGTCTGTATGCTAATGACTTGTTTATCTAATGTGCACTGAACATTTTACATTAATACTGTACTGTTTTACATTAATACTGCATGCTTTTCTATGTGAATTGAATAAAGGATGTCATAAGCACTGTAAAAAAAAAAAAAAAACACATTAAGATACCACCTTACACCAGTTAGAATGGCAAAAGTTGACAAGGCAAGAAACAATAAATGTTGGAGAGGTTGTGGAGAAAGGGGAACCCTCTTACACTGTTGGTGGGAATGCAAGTCGGTTCAGCCACTTTAGAAAACAGTGTGGAGGTTCCTCAAAAAATTAAAAATAGAGCTACCCTATGACCCAGCAATTGCACTACTGGGTATTTACCCCAAAGACACAGATGTGGTGAAAAGAAGGGCCATATGCACCTCAATGTTCATAGCAGCAATGTTCGCAATAGCCAAAACCGTCTCACAAGAGCCGAGATGATCTTCAATAGATGAATGGATAAAGAAGATGTGGTCTGTATATACAATGGAATATTACTCAGCCATAAGAAAGGATGAATACCCAACTTTTACATCAACATGGATGGGACTGGAGGAGATTATGCTAAGTGAAATAAGTCAAGCAGAGAAAGTCAATTATCATATGGTTTCAGGTATTTGTGGAACATAAGGAATAGCATGGAGGACATTAGGAGAAGGAAGGGAAAAATGAAGGGGGGGAATCAGAAGGAGAGATGAACCATATGAGACTATGGACTCTGAGAAACAAACTGATGGCTTTAGAGGGGAGGGGGATGAGGGGATGGGTTAGCCCGGTGATGGGTATTAAGGAGGGCACGTACTGCATGGAACACTGGGGGTTATACAAAAACAATGAATCATGGATCACTGCATTGAAAACTGGTGATGTATTGTATGGTGACTAACATAACATAACAAAATAAAATAAAATAAAATAAAATAAAATATAAAATAAAATAAAAAAAGCAAACTTTAGTGTAAACCTTATTAAAATGTTCCTGGTGCCACATAGATTTAACTTCTATTAACCAAAATCGCAGTATAAAGATAAGGTTTCCATGACAGTTTTTCCTTGTTTCATCTCTGAAAGCACGGTTACTGTCACACAAACCCCAAAAGATAGACAACTGACAGAAATTACCCCTTCTAAGAGGATGATTTTGGCATTGTGCAGATCAAAGTTAAGACCCTGGCTCAGTCAGGACTCATCTCTAGAATCTTCCATTAGGTTCATTCGTTATTCATCCAGCAATTCTTGAGTGCCAGGCACAGTATTACAAGTGGCATGAATGGAAAGATAAATAAGGCATAGTACCTGTCTTTGATGAGCTCACCCTCAGATGCTGAGAATAAATGTTTTCCCTTCTTTTTTAAAATTATTATTAAAAATAGAAATTTAAGCACCCCTGGTTGGCTCAGTCCATAGAGCATGCAACACTTGATCTCGGGGTCGTGAGTTTGAGCCCCACACTGGGCGTAGAGATTACTTTAAAAAAAAAAATAGAAACTCTTCAGGATTAAAATTGAATACTGCCTGTGGTAAGAAATTACCATAAAGTGAGTGGTTCAAAACACCAGAAATTAAATAGCTCATAGCTCTGGAATCTAGAAATCAAAAGTCAACATATCGGCAGGACTAAGTTTTCCTCTGAGAGTCTGGATAGAATCCTTTCTTGCCTCTTTCTAGTTTCTGAGGGTGACAGTCAATTCTGTGGCTTGTAGCTGCATCACTGCATTGTCTGCCTCTGTCATCCCTGTGTGTCTTTGTCCTCACACAATGTTTTCCTCTTCTTGTAAGGACACCAGTCACATTGGATTGGAGTCCACCCCAATGCCATCATCTGAACTCGATCACTTCTGCAAAGACTCTATGTCCAAATAAGATCACGTTCACAGGTACCAGGGGTTAAGATTTCAATTCCTCTTTTTGGGTGACACAATTCAACCTATAACACACACGTTTCAGTGATGGAATTTGATAATCTTCCTTGGGAATTTAAATCTTTAAGGAGAAGGGCAACATTGGTATGTGTTAGGCTTGTTTTCCATGATATAAATGAGTCTCTCCCTGATTTGAAGGGCATCTTTCTAGGTCTGTGGAGAAGGTTTAAATATAACACTGAAAGGGACTGTTTGAGCAGGGTGCCAGGTAGGGGGTCTCAAGGCTGCTCAGATCTGTTGCTAGGTACTGATTACCTATGTTTTGGCTGGAAAGGGGTAATGTTGGAAGGAGACAAGAGGAGAAAGGAGATTGTATAACGTCTAGGGGAGACGCTGCCCAGTCCCCACCCACAGCCATGCCACCCACCATTACCTCATTCATTACCTGCTATACACAGGGGTTTCTGCACAAAGATTCCCTTTGCAAAACAGAACAGTTCTCCAACTTAAAACATTGAAAAAACCAATGGCTTAGGGGCACCTGAGTGGCTCGTCAGTTTAACATCTGACTTCGGCTCAGGTCATGATCTCGGGGTTCTGGGATCGAGCCCCGAGTCAGCCCCACGTCGGGCTCCATGCTCAGTGGGGAGACTTCTTGTCCCTCTGTCCCTCCCCTTGCTTGTGCTCTCTCTGTCTCTCTCTCAAATAAATAAAATCTTAAAAAGAAAAAGAAAAAGAAAAACCAATGACTTAGATGGCTGGGACATTTTTCAACACAGCTGAACATCATTCCTGCTGGGAGTGGTTTTTCCCCTCTGTTTTCTTAATAAAATTAAGCTGGTCAGTTTATTTTCTACTTTAAACTATTTTTTCCATTTCATCGCTTTCCTGCTCCTGTACTAATAAAATGCTATTGTCCTAAGTTTCTACTGATGGTACAAATGTTTGAAAAATGAAACACTAGAACATTTTGCCTCAATTTTTCTTTTTTTATTTTTTTTTAAGATTTTATTTCTTTATTTGACAGTGAGAGAGAGAGAGAGAGAGATCACAAGTAGGCAGGCAGAGGGAGAGGGAGAAGCAGGCTCCCCACTGAGCAGGGAGCCCGATGTGGGGCTCGATCCCGGGACCCTGGGATCATGACCTGAGCCGAAGGCAGACATGTAACCGACTGAGCCACCCAGGCGCCCCTGCTTCAATTTTTCTAAAAAAATTCTGAAATATTTTTCTTTTAAAAAAATCAATAATTCCTTTTCAATAATTCAAACTCTAGTATTGATTAAAATCTTATTACTACTGATGTATGAAATTTTTTGGATTCATTTTTTTTCTCATTCTGAATGTTTTCTCAATAAATTCTTGCCTTGTAAAATAACATCCTGTTTTACAGAAGGAAAATTGTGTTCATAAATATTTTTCTACATTTTGCTCACCATACCTCTCTATAAATCTTTTTTCTTTTCTTGCTTTTTAAATATTCTCACTACTTGATTCTTTTACTGTTTTCTTCTATTACACTTGAGTTTTTAATTTCTTTTTTATTCTTAACCTTCTTTAACCCTAATGCCAAAGCCCCACATTTTTTAATGTCTTATACTTAAGTGATTCTGTTTTGACATTTTTCTTCATTCTTCTTACATCATTTTTCATAAAAAATAGAAGTATACTTTGTCTTATTAAATGAACATGATTTTTATTTTTTTTATTTTTATTTTTTTAAAGATTTTATTTATTTATTTGACAGAGAGAGACACAGCGAGAGAGGGAACACAAGCAAGGGGGAGTGGGAGAGGGAGAAGCAGGCTTCCCGCAGAGCAGAGAGCCCGATATGGGACTCGATCCCAGGACCCTGGGACCATGACCTGAGCCGAAGGCAGTTGCTTAACAACTGAGCCACCCAGGCGCCCTGAACATGATTTTTACTAGAAAAATTTCAAAATACAAATAAAGATTTAAGGAAAAATAAAAAACCCTATGTTCATCTGTTTTGTTTCTTAAATTCCACTTATGAGTGAAATCATAAGGGAAGGGAAGGAAAAATAAAATAAGAAGAAAACAGAGAGGTAGGCAAACCATAAGAGACTCTTAACTCTAGGCAACAAATAGGGTTGCTGGAGGGGTGGCAATGGGGTAATTGTGTGATGGGAATTAAGTAGAGCACATGATGAAATGAGCACTGGGTGTGATATGCAAGTGATGAATCACTAAATTCTACCTCTGAAACTAGTAATACATTTATGTTAATTAAATTAAATTTAAATTAAAAAAAAAACAAGCTACCACTTTGGGGAGCATTTTCAACACTTTGACCTATCTACTTCTAAAACTTTGCTTAGCATATATAAATTAAATAGTTATTTTATAAAAATGTAAGCATACTATAAACTGATCCTTGTGGGTAGGCCTGGTGAGACTGCAAGAAATCGAACAGAGAAGTCAAGGAGCAGTATGGGTGGCCTTTGTTTGGTCCTAAGGTGCCTGGTAGACGGTGATGCAGCTGCTCCCCAGTGCATAATGGAAGCAGCTGGGGGCCCCAGGTCTGCCCTCCTTGGGCCACCACAACTGCTGAACCCCAGACCTGCCCTTGGAAAGCTCAGGAAGACACTGGGGAGTCATATCCACACCCAAATGTCCTCCACCTAGTAGATGCTCTGCTCTCTGCATCTGTTGATGTGGAATGTGCTGGAATGCAGGAACCTCCACAGCTGCTGGGGTGCCACAAGCTCAGAGTCCATGCCGCCTCTAGGGCGTAGCTGCAGAGAGTCACCTGTCATCCTTTGCCAGCAGTGGCCCACTCCAGGGATGTGAAGGCCCCATGCTCTCCCTAAGGTTGGGACAGCCCTGGAGGGCCATTCATCTTCAGAACTCTGTCCCCAGCATCACAGCCCTGCTGTCCTGCAGCCACTCCTGCGGATCCCACAGCACAACTCACTCCAGTTTCCCCTGGAGTCTGCTTGCTGAGGACCCCCGCCCTGCCACACTGTCCCACTGGACGCCAGAAACAACAGCACCAAATTCTCCTCCCTCTGCCAACCACCAGGCCCACTGCCCTGACAAGCCCCTCTGACATTTTAAAAGAATCTCTGTATATTCAGTGAACAAAGAAAAAAATGGTAACTGGTTTTATTTGGCCTTTCTTTGATTACTACGAAAGTGTGGCTTTGTTTCATCACTTCCAGGGCATTTGCTCTTGCCCTTGTGACTGACATACAAATGTTTTTTTCCAGTTGCCCATTTTCTACCACAGTGAGCATCTTTCCCCTACTGATTGGTTTCTTCTCAAATGTATCCTCGGTCTTCAAAACAGATTTATAATACTTTTAAATAAGCTGACATTTCATTTGTATATAGTCAGATCTCTCTTCTCCTTTGTGACTTGTGTTTTTTTTTTTAATTTTTTTATTGTTATGTTAATCCCCATACATTACATCATTAGTTTTAGATATAGTGTTCCATGATTCATTGTTTGTGCATAACACCCAGTGCTCCATGCAGAACGTGCCCTCCTCAATACCCATCACCAGGCTAACCCATCCTCCCAACCCCCTCCCCTCTAGAACCCTCAGTTTGTTTTTCAGAGTCCATCCTCTCTCATGGTTCTTCTCCCCCTCTGATTCCCCCCCTTCATTCTTCC
>NW_022590798.1:0-10074 GCF_004348235.1 Phoca vitulina
TATATATATATATATATATACACACACACACACACACACACGTATATTTACATTCAGAGAGACTGAGAATAAGAATATACTACCTCCGTTCAAATCCCAGTTATGCACCTGACAGCAATATGCTTTGGGCCCGGTTAGTTGCTCCCTCTTGCTTCGTTTCCTTATACATGAAGTTCCAACCAGAGTGGGGCCACTGCCCACACTTGGAAAGATGAGCAAGTCTGGGAGAGAGGCCATTTTCTACTGGTCAGAGGATAAAGGGATACCTCTGGCATCGTGGCTAAATGCCCGGTGGTGTGTGGGGTCCCATATGGGGATTCATCCCACCCAACATGCTGACAGAGCCCCTGCTGAGAAACACTGGAACTATCCAAGTCCCTTTCAGACTAGCTGGAGAGTTACTTGTAAGCAGCCCACCTCTCTCATGGGTCACATGGAACCCTCACCTTCTGCCTGGCTGGGGAGGAATGTGAGTGAGCCTGAGTCTCTGCCCACCTCAGATCCTACCACTGGGCACATCCCAACCAAATCCCAGAACCTTCCAGCCTCCAAAGTATTTTTATCCCCCACTCCTCACAGCATCCCTGGACATGGGAAGAATCACCCCCCCTTTGGGAAAGGGGAGAAGTGGAGCCCCGAGAAAAAGAATCCCACCGAAAGATCTGGAACCTGAGTTCAGATTATTTCATTCCAAATCTGAGTCCTTTTGGGTGCCCCCACCCCCTGGCTGAGCACCAGGACCCAGTCATGGATTTCCCGTGTCCTAGTCAAGATCTGTCACAAGTGTCAGGAAGCGAAGGAAGATGGGGCATAATGCAGCTTTCTTCCCTATCTCAGCTGCCTCGATCTACAGATAGTAAGGGAATCTACTTTGTACCTCTCACATTCCCACGGGCCTGCCTGGCTCTGTTACCAGGAAGACAGAAGGATTTGGAGCACCATTTTCATATGAAACCAGCTTCTTCTTTCTATGCCTTGCCTCTTCCAAGAGCAGACCATTCACCCATTGCTCAGGTCCAAGCCCCAGTCTTCCTCCTGGACGCCATCACTTCATCCCTCAAAGCCCCAGTAACTGACCGAGTCCTGTTATATCTTTCTTGTAAGCATCCCTCAAATTTCGTGGTCCCCATGTTTGCCCCAGTTCTATTTCCATGCCCCCTGCTCTAAAGCAGGTCACCACCATCTCTCCTAGGACCACTGCCCAAGGAAAAGGAAAGGCACCAATGGACTCCCAGCACTTCAACTCCCAGGGGATGCTCAAGGATCGTGACAATGATGGAGGGGAGCTTCTCTGAGCAAATTTGGGGTCCAGATTCTCAGTTGCATGAGGAGGAGAAGGAGGAGGAGGAATATCTGTGTTCTCAGTACCCAGCACGAAGCTGAGCCCAGAGGAAGTCATTTGTTGTTGGTAAATAAACAGGAGGCTGGAAGTCATCACATGAGAAGGCCCCACCATGAAAATAACAAAAATAAAACCAAGCAGAAATTGAATACTGCATTTTGCAAATAGATTCAAGCTAGAGGCACAGAATCCTAAACATGGGGGTAGAAAGAACTTTGGAAATCACCTACTCTACTCTCTCACTTTATGGCGGAGGGGAGAGGCCCAGGGAGGTGACAGGACATATTTAAGGCCACACCATGAGCCAGCCTGTGGACTCTGCCATGACTCTGGCTCCCCAGTCAGTATGATCTTTTCCAGAATATCTTCTTCCCATTTCCTTTTCTAGTCCATGTCTTTTTTCCTTTCAAGACTCAGTACAGCCATCACCTCCTCCAAGAAGTCTTCCCTGAACTCCCAAGCTGGGTTAGTTGCCCTTTGCTCTGACAGCCTTCTAAGCTTCCTCTGGCATAGAATCCACTTATCAGACTCCAGTGTAAGTGCTGAATATTTCATTTATCTTTTATGCTAGACCACAGTTTCTTATCGTGGCATAGCTGACATCTTGGGCTGGATCATTCTTTGCTGTGGGACTACTGTCCTGTGCATTGTGGGATGTGTCTCAGCAGCCCTGGCCTCTATCCACCACATGCCAGTAGCACCTTTTTCCCAAAGTTGTGACGACCAAAAATGTCTCCTGACCTGACCAGCTGTCCCTGGGTGAGGAGCAGGGACACAGGACATCAAAATTACCCCCGTTGAGAAAAACTATCTAGACGGTGAGGTCTGTGAGGGCAGAAGCAATGTCCTTTACACGCCGACGATGCAGCTCAGGGCCCGAAACATGATACACATAGGGTACATGGGATCCATACTTATGAAAATGCATATGTGGGGTGTATGTGTGTGTGTGGCACACACAGGTACATGCCGTCCCCATAGTGTGGTTTCCAAAATAAATTGTCCAAAAACACAAAATTTTTTGTTCTTCAGGGATGCATTCCACACTACTGTGCGTTTAGGTTGCCTTGTTAAAGTAAAAGTAACCAAAAAAATGCCGGTGCTAATTTAACCACCTTTTGTTTCTGGATTGGTAGAGAGAGAGAGAGAGAGAGAGTGTGTGTGTGTGTGTGTGTGTGTGTTCATCTCTTGACTGATAACAGTTCTCTTTCAAATAATATTCACTTGGAAAAGAAAATGAATTTTCAGTGAAACAAGAAAACCCTTTCTCCTTTCCAGAAAAAAAGACATTACCAGGTCATTAGAGCATCGTTATGTGTTTGGTTGCTAATGCACCGGTCTTTACTTGAGAGCACATGGCAATCACAAGGAAGAATTTTTATTGCCAGATGAACAGATCGGGAAGTAAGATATTATGGAATGTGCTATTAGGTGGCAGATAAGTAATTAGGTGACAAGCAAAATACATTTTTCAGCATTTCAAAATATTTCCACTTCATCACCAGTTCATTAAAACCCGCCTCCTCTCTCATGGCCCACCAGGAATTTACATCAAGATTATTTACCAAAAAGAAAAAAAAAAAAAGAAGAAAAAGAAACCATCAGGATAAGTGAATTGTGATTAAGTCGTATGATTGTTTTTAACACTTCTCTATGAGCGTCAACAGGCAGGAGAAAAAAAACAGGCTCAGATTGTTGCTGGCAGGCTGAAGGATTGCTGTTCTCACCAGCACGAAGGTGGTGGTGAAAGAATGGTGTTTTCAGTATTATTTCACACACATAAAAAGGGACTGAGGGGCCATGGATGGTGCCACAAGAAGGGAGAGCAGTCAAAACCATAATCAAGATGATTGTGCATCTTCAGACTGGCTCCGCACGGTGATTCGATGCCGTGACTAATGGCCGGGCTCCATAACAAATTCCCCCGAGAAAGAGCCATCAGCGGGTTACCTGGCGGCTCCCAGGCAGTCACCTATTCCTAAGGCCACCTGTTTGTTTAAGTAGGGGCTTCTTATGTGCTTCTGGCCGTGAGGATGCACAGGTGTTACAACTCAGGACTTCCCACTCCCTGGTCATCTCTGCAGAACCAGGCATAAGGCTACCCATTTCAGACTCACAGATTAATCAATTTAATAAGTGCAATAAGCAAAGCAGAGCCCTGTGGTTTTTTTTGTTTTTTTGTTTTTTTAAATAGCCTTGAGTGTCCTAAAAGTTAAAAGAAGCAGAGTATATCCTTCGGTTGGTTGGGGTTCCCCACCTCCCCACCCCTGCCCCCGCTCCAGTAGAGATATTAGCCTGATGAAGGCAGAGAATGGAGGGAACAAGGGAGGGAGAGAGAAGGGGAGGGAGGGAGGGAGGGAGGGAGGAAGGAGGGAGGGAGGAAAAGAAGTCTAGAAAGAAAAAGTTTCCTACATATAGCATACCAGCCACTAGGAGAAGCATTTGCACTTGGATTACTTCATATAACAGCTACTGTAAAACTAGAGACAGGTCCCATTATTAGCCTCATTCAAACCACGTGGAACGGATCAGAGAGAGAAAAGCAATTCATTCAACATCACATAGTTAATAATGCATCTTTATCTACTGTATCGTGTTTGTGTGTACACATATTTGTAAAATGATCATGTCACCTCCTGCAATGCTCTGATGGTTTTCCAGTCTCTTAGGGTAAAGGGGACAGTCCTGCACGGCCCCACCCATCTGTCCCACCTCACATCTCTCCCCCCACCCCACCCTGCTCCCCCCTCTCAGAAACCTGGCCTCGTTTCCTTTCCTGAGATTTCCTTTCTTCTTTCTCTCCTTGAGCAGGACCTTTGTAAATCCTGCTTCCTCATCAAGTAATACCACCATTCATCCACTCAGCCCAACCTGGTAAAGCCCCCTCCCTTTCTGCATGTCTGCTTCATGGGGAGCCTTGCCTGACCCTCCCTGCCAACATCATGCCCTGTTATTGACTCTCTCAGAGCTGCATACCTCCCTCATCCATTATATCTACCCATGGGCAATTTCTCACCGGTCTTGGAGACGTTCTGATTAACACACAGCCCCTCTGTTACACCAGAAGCATCTAAGTTCAGGACTACTCCATCCGCTACTATATCCTCTGCACCCAGCACAGTATATGGCATGCCTGGTAGCTCAGTAGATATTTACTAGAGGGATGAATACATGAACAAATGAGTATATATTTTAAATGGCTATATTTTTAAGTACATGCTTAAGAATTCAGAACTAGATTATAATACCAGCCAGAATAAAGAAGATGTGGTATATATACAATGGAATATTATGCAGCCATCAAAAGGAATGAGATCTTGCCATTTGCAGCGACGTGGATGGAACTGGAGGGTATTATGCTGAGCGAAATAAGTGAAACAGAGAAAGACATGTATCATATGACCTCACTGATATGAGGAATTCTTAATCTCAGGAAACAAACTGAGGGTTGCTGGAGTGGGGGGTGGGGTGGGAGGGATGGGGTGACTGGGTGATGGACACTGGGGAGGGTATGTGCTCTGGTAAGCGCTGTGAATTGTGCAAGACTGTTGAATTTCAGATCTGTACCTCTGAAACAAATAATGCAATATATGTTAAGAAAGAAAAAAAAAAAAGAAGAATGTAGCAGGAGGGGAAGAATGAAGGGGGGGAAATTGGAGGGGTAGACGAACCATGAGAGACGATGGACTCTGAAAAACAAACTGAGGGTTCTAGAGGGGGGTGGGAGGATGGGTTAGCCTGGTGATGGGTATTGAGGAGGGCACGTTCTGCACGGAGCACTGGGTGTTGTGCACAAACAATGAATCATGGAACACTATATCTAAAACTAATGATGTAATGTATGGGGATTAACATAACAATAAAAAAATTAAAAAATAAAAATAAAAAATAATACCAGCCAGAGACCCAGTGCAACTCAGGAAAACCCCAAGAGAAGAGTGTGATTCAGGGCTGGGACACAGAGCATAAGTTTCCACCCAGAGTGATCATCTGTCATCATTAGTTTTGGGGGAGGCTGGAGACGGAGCCTCAAAGGCTACATTACTCTCTGACTTCTGGCCCAGGCCGCTTGTAATTGTTTTAGAAATCCAAAGCCAGGGATTTGATGAAATGCTTTGTTTTTTTTTTCTCTCCCTTAAAAAGGATGGATCAGCTGCTTGGCGTTTTTTCATAAATTCTTCAGCCAGAGTTGCATTTTTCCATCCGCATTTCACATTAAGGATTCTTTATGAAAATGGCTTTATAAGAGAGGAATTTAATGAGATTATGATTTTTTTAAGCTTTCTCTAATTAATACCCCAGAGAGGGAAATTTTTTCCCCTCACAGAATGGCCTTTCAGTGTTAAAAGGGCTTTAATATTATGGTAAAATATGTTAACTTTCCTGGCACTCTGACCCAACTGATAAAATGAAAAGGAGTGCATCTGTCTTCCCAGAGCTTCTGCCACCACAAATGGTGTTGTTTTCACTATTTTCATAATGAACTAATCAACTGCTTATTCACTAATTGCGTCTACATTAAAAACTTATTACCCTGGAAAAGGGCTGCACTGCATTTGACCTTCTAACTAGACCTGGGAGCCATGAGGGTCACATGGCACCTGTAAGACAGAGAAGTGGCCAAACCCCGCACAGGATATCTCTCTTCTCCAAATCAGGTGTGAGGTCCTCCGTGGGGTCGCCATATGGGAGGAGTTGGAAATCTAAAACCTGGAAGCTGCTTGCACTTGGTTAGGTAGGGCCCGTGCCTCCACAGGTTTCAGAGTAATTACCAAGATGATAAAAATGACAACTATAAGGACGACAGTCACTCACTGAGGGAGGTGTTCGCGCCAGGCACAACTCATGTGGGACGGCCAGTTCCACGTCAACTCTATAGACCCCTACTGATGCCCACTCTTACTGGTGAAGAACCTGGGGCTCAGAGGGGACAAATGATGTGCCCAAAGCCACACAGCCAGTCAATGGTAGAAGTGCACGGGAATCATGCCCTTCTAATTTCACAACTTGGGCTCCTAGGCTCTTGGGGGATGTTGGAAAAAAGAGAAGCTTGGTGCCGCCGAGATCTAGAGCAAACCCAAGACCTCTGGCTGCTTCTAAGCTCTCACTGTTTCCTGGACAGCTTTCTCCATGACAGTGGTTCACAGCCTCTTCAGAGGCACCCTCTTCCTTTTCATGGTGTCACATGGGCAGATGATGGTCTGCAGTTCATGGCACCTGGGCACACAGAAAGACTACATTTCCCAGATTCCTTTGCTGGTAGACTGGGACATGTGATGAAATGCTGACCAACAGAATGTTGGCAGAAGTGATGTAAGCTACTTCCAGGCCACTGCTATGGCAATTTTAGAGGCTACATGTTACGATGGATTGCCACAAGATAGAAGTGGCCTGTCCAATATGCTGTAGAGTTGTATAAATAAGAAATAAGGGTTTATTGTTTTAAGCTGCTGAGTTTCCAGGTTTATTCATCACTGTTATATAGCCTAGCCTCACCTAACTAGACCCCTTCTCAAAGAATAATCATATGTCTCTATGTCACCTTTCTGCATTCAATCAACAGGCTTTATTAAACACCTCCAGTATGCAAGGTACCAGAGATACAATGACAAGCAAGGCAGGCATGGACCTGGCTCTTTAATGTGTGTCCACTGGACTGGACCACAAGATGCCCAGACATCTGGTCAAACAATATTCTAAGTGTTTCTGTGAGGGTATTACTGGATGAGACTAACATTTGAATCAGTAAACTCAGGATAAAACAGAGCAACCTTCCCCAGTGTAGGTGGGCCTCATCCAATCAATGGAAAACCTGAATAGAACAAAAGGCTGAGTAAAAGGGGACTTCATCTGCCTGATACTTGAGTTGGGGCATCTATATTTTCCTGCCTTCAGACTCAAACTGAAAAATCAACCCTTCTTGGGTCTTGAGCTTGCTGACTTTTGAACTGGAACTTCCACTAGATAGAAGATAGATGATAGATAGATAGATAGATAGATATAATATGTACATATATAGTCACACACACACAGATATATAGATATAGCTGAAATATCCTGTTGGTTTTGGTTCTCTGACCAAAATACCCTCAAAGAATCTGATGGCAGATTCAATAATTAAATAATATTAATTATATTAATAATTAATATAAATATAATAATTAAATAATAAAATAAAATAAAATAAAACACACAGATTAAATAATTACAATCTAGGGTACTTTCCATGAAGGAAACCAACAAGTTCACTGAGATTGAGAATTACAGGTGGTCAGCAAAGGGCTCTCCAGGGAGATGAGATCGTTTTAAAATTTAGGCTTTATTATTAGTCAGGTATGGCAAGGCCAACAGATCAGGAGATCAGGAAATGATTGCCATTGAAATGATAGCTTATGCACTCACAGATCTCAAGAGGAGGAGGCACACCACACCATGGGGGGCCACATGGGGAAGCACCAGCGTGAGTCAGGAGGCAGAGGGAGAAGCAAGGGTGGGAACATGGACAAGGGCTGTTGTTTCTGTGGCTATCGTGGTCTCTACAGGAAGGAATGGAAGAGGCAGGGCAAGCAGGCTTAGAAATGGTTATTTTGAATGATTTTGGTGGGCTCTGGGGCATAGGAGCTATCCTAGTTGTCTAGTACTGAAACGTGGGTGATTAAGGTAGAGGAACAGTGAGTGGCCTGGGGTGTAAGAATCTGATAAGAAAGGTGGTTGGCAGTATGGGCTCTGGATTGGTTGGTTTGCATATGAAAGACATACTTGAGGCAAGTCCTTACTATCTCTAGGAATCGGCTAACCCTGGGATGGGCAGTCCCACCAGGATCCAGCAAGGCCACAAGATGTCAAAGCATCAAGTACAGAAACTAGAAAACATGGTTACTGCAGACATGTGAATGAGACCTGAATAATGACAAGCCATAAGTCATGGAAGAGCAAGAAGTCATACTCAAAGCAGACAGAGCAACACAGAAAAATCTAAGAAATGAGACGGAGTGTCCAGGAATGAAGGGAGTGGGCCACTGTGCCAAATGCTCAGAAGTAGAGTAAAATAAGAATGGGAAAGTATTCTCCCAACAACAACAAGACTCTTGATAGAGTATTCTACTCACTGCCTCTTCTAATCCCCTACTTCCTCTGTCATGGTCTGGCTTGCTTGCCCAGAACCACCTCCCCAAGGTCACCACTGGCCTTCCAGTCATCACATCCAACAACCTTTCCTTTGCTCTCATTTTGACAGCTGCTCTGCAACATTTGGGGGATGTGCCAGGGGACAAAGCAGTAGATAAAAGAGACAAAAAGACCTGCCAGGGGGTGGGGGTGACATGCTAGTGAGGGGGAAAGGCAGCCCAATATACAAGTGTATAATGTCAGTTACTGATGTGATGGAGAAAAGCAAAGCAAGAAAAGAGATAGGGAATGTGTAGGGAGAGAGGAGAGGGCTTTTACTAGAAGAAGTGACCAGGAAAGGCCTTACCATTCCTGCCTTGTCAGCCATGTTAAAGAGTATGCACCTGATCCTATAGCAAAGGGGATGTTCTGAGGCTGTTAAGCAAGGACATGCCTTGACCAAATATTTTATCAAGAGAGCTGAGATGTGAAGGATCAATTGGCCAGTGCCAGAGAGAGGGAGCTAGAGGGTGCTCCGGGCAGAAGGAACAATGAGAGCAGAAGCCCAGAAGCACGAAAGCGCTGTTAGTAATCTGACAGCTGCAGTTGAGACAGGGGCTTGGAGAAAACCCACAATCTTGGACAAGTCCCTTCACGCCTCAGGACCTGGAATGTCACAGGGTTATGCAATGAAAGATAATAAAACTGACACTTGCAAGATCAAAGGCAGCATATATAAAATCCTAAGCATGATCTCGTGCTAAATAGTAGGCATTAACAAATGATCGCTATTACTATGAGAATGACTTCCCACTGAGAACTTTGTGGCTGGGGAATCAGAGGCTCCAGACTCTGAGTGGCATATAATATCTGCCATTTTCTTTAAAGGCTGTATTGAGCCCACCTCGTGGGGCCAAAGCTGTTTCTTGGGCCCAATTTAAAAGCTCCCCACTGTTTTTTTTTTTTTTTTTTAAAGATTTTATTTATTTGACAGAGAGCACAAGTAGGCAGAGTGGTAGACAGAGGGAGAAGGAGAAGCAGGCTCCCTGCTGAGCAGGGAGCCCGATGTGGGGCTCGATCCCAGGACCCTGGGATCATGACCTGAGCCGAAGGCAGATGCTTAACGACTGAGCCACCCAGGTGCCCCGTACCCACTGTTTTTTTTTTTTTTTTTTATTGTTATGTTAATCCCCATACATTACATCATTAGTTTTAGATATAGTGTTCCATGATTCATTGTTTGTGCATAACACCCAGTGCTCCATGCAGAACGTGCCCTCCTCAATACCCATCACCAGGCTAACCCATCCTCCCAACCCCCTCCCCTCTAGAACCCTCAGTTTGTTTTTCAGAGTCCATCGTCTCTCATGGTTCTTCTCCCCCTCCGATTTCCCCCCCTTCATTCTTCCCCTCCTGCTACATTCTTCTTCTTCTTTTTTTCTTTCTTAACATATATTGCATTATTTGTTTCAGAGGTACAGATCTGAGATTCAACAGTCTTGCACAATTCACAGCGCTTACCAGAACACATACCCTCCCCAGTGTCCATCACCCAGTCACCCCATCCCTCCCACCCCACCCCCCACTCCAGCAACCCTCAGTTTGTTTCCTGAGATTAAGAATTC
>NW_022590799.1:0-10072 GCF_004348235.1 Phoca vitulina
CAGCCCTGGACGTGCACCCCCTGCCCTGCTTGGGGCTCGGCCCGGTCAGGCTCCTCTGGAGCTCCTCTCCCCCCAGGAAGCTCTTCTGTCCACGGTCCATCCCCAAACGGCGGCTCAGCCTCCCAGGGCGGCGGCCAGGCTGCAGGGGCCTAACGTCACCGCGACAGGGCCCTGAGCTGCTCCCACCCACCCTGCCCGCCTGCAGGCCCCACTGTCCGCCCCAGAACAGGGGTGGGTGGTGATGTTACTGGTTACTCTGTTTTCACCATGGACCCAACCAGAAACAGCCAGGGCTGCCACATCGACACAAGATCTCCGGTGTCTGATGCTAGCCCCGAATTCAAAGTGAAATACAACAACAACAAGGAAGCTGTGGGCCACACGGGACATTTCTGTGGGCAGACTCACCCCTCTGCAAGCTGTGAGGTGAACACGAGCTTCCCTTCTCTCCTTCCACCCCACCCCCAGCACCAGGATGGTCTTCTCACCTCCTTTTTCTCCCGGACTCCCCAGAATGGCTCTCTTCTCCCCGGGGCCCCAGTCTGAAGCAGGATCTAGATCCCTACATGCTGGGGTCTCAGCAACATCTTCCCACGGGCTCTCTCTGCCCCTCGGCCCTCACCTACCTATCCAGAATGTGTCCCCCCGACACCCTACTCGTTCCCCTGGGGAAAGGCCATCCCAGGCACGTGAGGAGGACTCTGGGATGATGACAACTGGGAACGGCCTCCACTACCTCCGTCCCTACAGCTCCTGCACAGAGAGGCCTGGGGGCTGGTGGGTGGGGTGGGGTGGGGCACCCCTGGGAGGGCAGAGCCTGCTGCCTGCAAGACCAGTGCTCCCAATATCACCTGCTGCTCCTCCTGGACACTGAAGGTCTGAGAGATGGGGACAGGACGTGTACATGTGGGTTAGCTGTGCCCCTCTACTCGCAAAATTACCCGGGGAGTGCAGAGGCCGGGGCTGTGGACAAGGCTATGGCCAGGAGCTGTGGCCACGCTGTGGCCTATGAGGATGGAGCAGCCCTGGCTGCCCACAGTCCTGCACAAAGGAGCTGAGGGTGAACACCGGCCTCACTCCCCTCCCACCCTCTGATCTCCTGCCGGCACCTCCACAGGCCAAACCTCCCCAAAGCCAGGAAGCAGGAGCGTGGTCCAGGTCCGTCCAGACCAGCCCCTGGGGCATGGCCAGGCCGGCAGGGGGATCCCGTTGGGAGGAGCAATGGACTAATGTCCATACCGCCCCAATCCCCCTGTTACCCAGCCCTCCCACCAGGGCCCCCACTGGGCCCCCAAAGCTCAGACCACAGCCTGGCCCTCCAGAGGCTGGGGCACTGGGGCCACGGAGGACCTAGGAGGCTCTGAAGTCACCCCCATCACCTGTCTGTCCCCGTGAACACCCCAGAGCAGGTGTCACCCAGCAGGACACAGGCAGAGAACAGGAGCCAAGTCAATGCCACGGAACAACGGGGCTGCTGTGTGGGGCTGACACCGCCCGCTGTCCCCCTCATCCCACACAGACAATGGAGGCACCACGATGGTGTCCCAAACTGTCCTTCTGGAAAGCCGTCGCCGGGAAGGCACTGCCTCACCAACGTGCAGAATTTTAATGAGGAGGGAATTAACAAGTCCTCGAGCATCCTCCCTCACATTCACTTCTAATTAACCACCAGGGCCCAGGGCCTCGGTTGGTGCCAACGAACTTGGACCAAAGTCAGCTGGGCTTTCAGATGAGGTGCCAGGGAAAGAAGCAGGGACAAGAGAAGGAAGGGTGTGGAATTTATGAGATCCCCACCCCATGCAGGGAGGAGCAGTCCAAGTCCCTGCTGACCGCCCTCAGCGGTGACCTGTCCTCAGATGGCAGGCTGGGAGGGCGATGGGGGGCGATGAATGAGGACACTGAAGGGACAGGTGTCTGGGAGGTGCCCCTTCCCTGTCAGCATGGTGCCCCAGCTAAGGCGGGACTCCACAGCCTTCAAAGGCAGCAGCTCAGAAGCAGTGCCATGGCCTGGGTGACTGCCCTGGGGTATGTGGAGGGCACGTCCTGGGGTCTCAGCAGAAGGGGTGCATGTGGAGAGCCTGTCCTGGGGTCCTGAGACAGGGGTGCACATGGAGAGCAGGTCGAGGGTCCCAGCATGGGAGGGTGCACATGGAGCACATCTGGGGTCCTGGCCCAGACAGTGTGTGGAACGTGGGTTCTGGGGTCCCACCTGGGGTCCAGGAGATTATATATGTGGATTTGCACAGGGTGGGCAGGAAGGGTCTGGGGAGGCCCTTCTGTGGGCCACCCCCTCCTGATATCAGTGCCCAGCACTGCTGGGGAGAGATGTCCAGATGGGATAGCAGAGACAGCCCGTCCCTGACCAGGCCTCATGCCAGATACACGCCCACGTACCAACCAGGACGTGAGCACTAGCATCCTTTTCCTCCACAGATCCCCACGGCCTCCTGGGGAGCCCCAGCTCTGGCCCCTGAGCATCCAGGTGATGCTGGCCAATCATCCGCTTCCATCCCCAGTGACTGGATCTGGGACAGACATGTGGCCCACAGCAGCCCATCAGAACCGCTGTGGGACTTCCGCGGGCACCACTGGGAACAGTTTCCCTCCTTGCTCTGTACCGCACACCCAGAGGACGTGTTGTGTCCCCGCCAGGGAGAGTCTGCCTGAGATGCAGCCAGCGCAGAGGCAACGGGCCATGGGGAAAGCAGGAGACACCTGCTGACATCACTGAGTGCCTGATCCCCTGCGCTCCCCAGGACTGAGCCTTCCCTACCTACAGGGGATTGACTGGTTGGTTTTTCATTACGTTCAATTAGCCAACATACAACTACCTACAGAAGATTTAACCTGGTTTGTGTTCCTAGGGAGGAGGGAGAGGGGAGGAGAGAAGGAGCAAAGGGAGGAGGGAGGGGAAGAAGGCGGAGGGGGAGGGCAGGAACAAAGAGGGGACAGGGAGGGGAGGAGAGAGGGGGAGGAAGGGGGAGGGCAGGGGCAAGGGGGAGGGCAGGGGGAGGGGTTAGGAACAAGGGGAGGAGGACTTCCACACTAACACCACCCCCCCACCCCCCTCCCCGGCGCCCCGCTCCAGGCCCGGCGCCTTCGGCTGCCCCTCGGCGGAACCGCGAGCACCATCTCTCCGGCACCTCCTCCCGGCGCAGGCGGGCACACGTCACGGAAAAGCACTTCCACGTCTCAGGGGAGGGTCCTACATTGAGCCTTTCTTACTAACACTGACTTCCCGGGAAGCACCTGCGAGGACACCTGGACCCCCTCCCCGAGGAACACCAGGGACTTGGCCCACAGGAACCGCCCGCACGACCTCGACGCCGCCGAAGCTCCCCGGGTACCGCACCCGCGCACCCCGAGTCGGGAAGAAGCGGGTATCCGTGCCCAGACCGGACGAGGGCGCACACCTGCCGGGCGGAGAGGGGCTCCCCGCCACCGCCCAGGGCCCCTGCCACGCGTGCGCCGCCCCTCCTCTACGAACTGCACCCCGATTTTCTCGTAACTTCCTCCCCCACCTGGAGTCCACGTGCTTTTCGGGAACTTGGACCCCGAACTCCAGCCCCAAGGATAGCGCCGTGACCCAGGCCTGGCCAATCAGCGCTCTCCGCTCCTCTAGCTCGTGAGAGCTGGCCAATCAGAGCACTCCCCTCCTCTAGCGGCAGCGAGGGCTGGCCAATCAGAGCATTCCCCTCCTCTAGGCGCAGTGAGGGGCCGATGATGGGCAACGTTCGAAGCCAGGCCCATCAGAAATGATGAAAGTCAACCCAGGGCTTTCGTGAGAAATGTAGGAGGAACAACGGCTAGAAGAGCAAAGGCTGTTTTTAGAATTTTGTGAGATTCCCGAGCTCTTTACAGCATCAGAGTCCCCCACCTGAGGACGGAGCCCCCTGGCCGGAAGCAGGGGCCCCCACCCTGTGCGGCAGCCTCACTTGAGCACTGGGCCAGGCAGAGCAACTAGCGGGGCCCCTCGGGTCGCATTCTGTCCCCCGTGATCTCGGGAATTCTGCGGAGTGGCCCCCCCAGACGTGCATGACCGTCCCTGTTGCGGTTGCGGCGGCAGGTCGAGAGCGAGACCCGGGAGGGAAAGACCCCACCGGCCCACACTGCCAGTCACAGGCTGCGTGCACCTGTGCCGCCCCACACGCCATCTGGGCACTACACGCCGGGGGGGGGGGGGGCTGCGACAGGCTGTGGACGGGGTCGCAGGGCTCACAACACCCAGCCCCTGTGCTCCCACAAGCAGGGACTTACCACTATGATGGACAGCGCAGGGGCCACGAAGGCCCAGACAGCGCCGCTCGTGGTGGACAGCCAGCAGCTGTGGATGGAAGCAGAGCGTTAGGTCCACCGCTGTTCCTCTGCCCCGGGGTCTCTGGGCACCTCCACCCAGAACAGTTGCCTAGACAGTATCTTCTTCCACTACGTGGCCCATCTGAGCAGCCAGAATAACACTGAACCCCAACAGATGTCTCTGCATCCTATCCACGATGATTTCCTGCCTCTCATTCTTGGGGTGAACAGTCCTCGTGCCTCTCTGCCCCCCTTCCTCCCCTGACAGCTCCAGGACCAGGACAGGGCACGGCACCCGCTCTGAGGAGGCGGCATTTCTGGGAAACCCACGGGGAGTCTGAGTGGCCCCTCTGCAAGGTGCACGGCCAACCCGGGCTCCATGAGGGGGGCGACTGCACACAGAAAGCTCTGTTTCCCCACATTTTCCAGCAGAATTCGACATCCAGGAGGATCCAATGGGCCTATCCTCTCAGGAAACGGGGAGCCCCCTGAACCTCTGCTGGGGGGGGCGGAGAATGCCTAGGGCACAGTTGGGGCTTTCTTGCTCTCTCTGGCCTCCTTACTGCCTGGCCTGGGTGGGGGGGCAGCCCCGTACAGACAGACGGTGCCCCCAGAAGAACATGGGACGACAGGGCAGCTGCTGGGGAGGGGAGACTCACAGTGGTCTTTTCCCTCCTGCCAAACACAAGAATGTGTCCATTCACTTACTTTTTATTTGTGCCGTAACTGTTCATGGCACATGACACTGAAATGATACAGATCAGGAGAGGAAAACCTGCGGAGAAAGAGAGCAGGAAATCATGGCCGCTTGCTTCGAGAGCCCTCATTCCTCAGTCATTCATTCCTCTGCGCCTGGTGTGTGTGAACTGCGAGCAGGAAGTGCTGAGGCGCAAGCAGCAGGCCTCCGGGAGCCTCAGTCTAGACGGAGGGCTGACTCACCCTCACGCACACGCACTCACATGCACCCACACGCGCACCACGCACGGAACTCAGAATCCTATCCCTTACAAATCCACGCCTGTTTCTGAAAATGACCCATCTGGCTGCCGGGACAGCAGCACGTCCTGGGGGCCTCCGTCCAACCCGCTTGCCCCGCAGCGGCCTCTCCCCTGCTCCCCTGCCCTGAAAGAGGGGGGCCCAGGGATCCCTCCACCTGCTGGCTGGCTCCTCAAGGGTACAAGAGAGAAAGGGCTCCTGACGAGGAGGCTGCGTTCTGCTTGTTCCCAGAGCGGAGGCTGGGCTGGTGACCATGCACGAGTGCCCCCCAGCCTGCACTGAGCCTGCGGCCGCAGAGAAAACAGACTAGCCTGCTCCGGGCTCTGCCTGGGCGCCTCCCAGCAGCGGCTCCCGGCCTTTCTGGCTTCAGTCTGAACAGGCTTGAACAGGAGTTTCCTGGAGAGCTGTCCTCTCTCTGATCCACTGCTTCCATGTCTAAATAGTTCAAATACATTACAGAACGTCCAGGCCTCCACAGAGGAGACCCACCGGCCTCTGGGGAGAGGTGGCCAGGCCGGGGGCCTCTCACAGTGGCCCTCTGTCACACGAGTGTCCCACAGGGGAGCACGACCTAAGAGAAGGCAGACTTCTTCCTGGGGCTGCACACGCTGGGCTCCTGCCTGGATGGACCCAGAGCCACAGGAGATGAGCCGGCTCACTGGGACCTGACTCCAGCCCAGCGGCCCACTCCCTGGGGGCCTCCGTGTCCACAAATGTCCCAGGGCATCCTCACTGCCTGGCTCATTTGTGGGAGGATCACATGGCACCTGAGATGGTGAGAGCTCGGGGGAGGCATCAAGCCCTGGGCACCGTCAGCCACTCAGCACCCGAACAATGCCACCAAGGCCCCCCAGTTTCACTGAGGAAGCGCAGGCCGAGGGCCATCCTTCCTCTGGATCCACAGCACAGCAGGCAGGCACAAGGGCCCCATCCTGGTGGGTTCTGGAAGGTGTGGCAAGGACCCGAGGTGCCGGGGTAGATGGGTTTCAAACTTGGTGGTCAAGGCCCACACCCTCCTGCCCCAGTCCTGGCCCGAGTCGGAGGCTGGCATCTCTTCACTGCCTGAAGTAAAACGGAGGAGTCAAAGGTTCTTTTTCTGCATTCACAACTCATTTGATCCCAAACGCAGTGCTGGGGGCTCCCTTGTCATTTCTTCCCGTGTCCGCCTCCCGGTGCCCAGGCCACCCCATGGGGCAGCGACAGAAGCATCTGCCTGAGCAGAGGGCGGCCCCACTGTCTGTGGTCTCTGAGGCAAGTGGCAGGAGCCCAGCATGTGGCTGTGTATGTACTTTTTTTTTTTAAGATTTATTTATTTATTTGAGAGAGAGTGCCTGGAGTGGGGGGAGGGGCAGAGGGAGAGAACCCGATGTGGGGCTCCATCCCAGACCCTGAGATCACGACCTGAGCTAAGACCAAGAGTCAGATGCTTAACTGACTGAGCCACCCAGGCACCCCAGTGTGTGTGTTCTTAAGAAATATTTCAGAGGTGGGAGGATGAGGATGCAGGAAAACAGCCAGTAGGAAAACCTGGGCTCTGGGGCCATGGGACACCTGGGTCCGTTCCCAGAGCCACCTGACCTGCTGTGTGGCCTCGAGGAAGCGCCTGACCCTCTCTCAGCCTCCATGGTCTCCCTGCGGAAGTGGAGGTAAGAGCACCCTGCTCCCCCTCTGTGTGAGGATCCCCTGTGTTGTGGCCACGTGTGTGAAGGACGAGGCGCTCCACGCATCAGCGCAGTCCCTATAATCATCTGCACTGTCACTAACCAACTCCGGCCCCTCTCCCGCTGTGGCCATCCCAGTAGCCGTGCAGGCACATACGGGCTTCTGCACAGTTCAGGGTCCGTCTGGCCCTGTCGCATGGACACGTACTTTGTAGAGTGGAAGACGCGCTCTCTTTGGAATGCGGTGGTGCTTCTCTGGCCCAGGGAGGGGCCGTGGGAGCCACGGCCAGGACAGAGCAAAGAGCCCAGGGAGCGGATACCAGGAGACCTGACACAGGGGCGGCGGCCTCACAGAGAAGGAGGCCGGAGACAAGTGGCCTGCCCTCCTTCTGCCACAGGCTTCCGGATGCTTCTTTGGGCGTGGGGGAGGCTTGTTGCCCAGAGGCTGCTGGGGCCACCAGGCTCGTTCTGGGCCACGGGTCGTGGACAGAAGGGACATGTGCCTTTACAGGCAGAGTACTTAATTCCCAGTATGAGGCCCTTCCACGTCCTCTCCTCTCCTCCCAGCAACCAGCAACAGTTCCAGGCGGCAACCCCTCCACGTGAGACTGCCACGAGCACAGCCCCGCCCACCGCCACGGCCACGGGGGACACGGAGCGGAAATGGGAAGTGAAGGCGTGTGGCTTTACAGCAAGCAGAGCTGGGCGCTGCTTGTTCCCGCAGCGCTGGGCGGCCCAGACCAGCGCCCCCGCGCTTGGCACTGCCCCGGCTCCCTGGAGCTCCGAGCAGCCCGGGGAAAGGCGGCTGCAGTGAACCACGATTCAGTGCGTGCCCCAGATGAGTGGGAGCTCACCAGAGAAAGTTGTAACAGGAAAAGAAAGCAGTTACGTTTCTCTCACTTCTGAGTTGGTCATCGGACACGCACATCCACAGTGGGGATATGCAAACTCAAACATTCCGCACAATCTCCTCTCCTCCTCCCACGGGGACGCTTCGGGGGCAGAGATCACGGTTCACTCACCTTACAGGTCTGACCTAGGGCCTGACATCTAACAAAACCTCAAGTTACGTTCTTGACTTGAATACCTCCAACCCCCAACTCAGCTTCAAAACAGTCCCATGAGTCTCAAGGCCAGGGAGGACTCTGCGGGAAGAGGCCTCTGTGCAAGGGGGCTCCCTGCAGCGGGGTCTCCCCGCACCCTGGCTCAGCCTCCAGCTCTTCTGCATTAGAAACTGAAGGTTGAGAGGGCCCAGCTGCGTGCAGACTGTCTGTTTAGGCCCAGAGCGAACCCCACCCCAGTCAGAACGAGAGAGCCCCTTCCGGAGCCCTGAAGACATCCCCCAGGGGCAAGTTGCCGTGCAGATGGCGGCGGGCTGCCAGTCCGGCCCAGGGCTCCCTCTGCAGAGAACAGCATCAGGGGCTGCACCCTCACACACCTGCAGGGACTAGGCTGGTGGGAGAAACTACACCGTCCCAGACATGCTGTCAAATAGGATTGTAAACTCGGGGTTCCCAGATCACCTCACTTTTCAAAAGATCTCTGTAATTTCTACAAAATCTCAAAATGTTTAAATATTGGTAAAAACAACTCTTTTTTTTTCTCCAATGCTGCCGACCAAATAAGAGCCCGGGGGGCTCAGGCTCCAGGGGTGCTCACAGGCTGGATGTGGGACATCCTGGCCGCCGCAGGCAGCTCCCTGCGTGGGCCCAGCAGTGGGGGGGGGGGGGGGGGCTGCAGAAAGCCAGGAGGGTGCAGAATGTACCTCCCTCACCCCAAACACATTACATCAAGCAGCTCAAAGCACAAAATAAACATGTTTATCTGCTTCCTGCACAACGAGGGCTGTGAAAGTTAAAACCATCTGAAGAAACCCAGGAACAAGCAGCAGGTCGCTGATGCTGGACGAACACTTTCTCGAAAATGCAAGCATGGCAGGGGTCAGTGACACGGCCCACTCTGCACAGACTGGCAGGAAGGAGGCACTCCTCGGGGTGGGGTACGCAAGAAGGAAATTCACGGAGTCAAGTCAGTGGGGAGGGGGCTTCCGGAATGCAGCCGTGAGCGGTCCACAGACCCACCCCTCAGTGAGACAAACCTAACTGATAAAACTAGTCTAAAAAAACTCCCAACCATTGAAAGTCTCTGTACATTTTCGTAAGGCCATACAACAAATTAAGAAAGACTAACTTAAGAAAACCTACTAAGTCTTGATAAGAACAGAGGGTCCATGACACTCGACTCGAGCCATGACTTGCTCCACCCCAAGGAGACAGGCCTCCCCCACTGGGCCCCTCAGAGCTACACTATCTCATTCGGGTGGGCCGCCTGCATTTCTCCTTGCAGAAGCTCTATCCCAGGTAAGAGCAACAGAGATCAGAGCTCCCTTCCTCCATCCAGCCGCAACCCATAGTGTGCAGGACCTGTCCCTGCCATGACTCGCGGAGAACACAGGGCCCCGACTGCCCTCCCCTAAGAGCACTCACAGGGCAGAGGTTCCACACTGGAAGAGGCAAGCTGACCTCAGAGGCTGCCCACCCCGCCAGGGCCGTGCTCTAACGCTGGGGTGCTGTCCAAGAGAAATGAGCCGCGGTCCCCGCCCCAGCTCCAGAGCAGTGCCTCAGGGACTCTTCCCAGGTATGGGAGAAACAGACCATTAGCTCAGACAACTCCAAAGCACTCTCCATGGGAACTGATTTGTTTTGGAACAGAGCATAGGGAAGTTCAAGCCTAAGAGCATCTGGCCTCTTCGAGGCGTGTCATATGAAGGTGAAATCACATCCAACCTACTCCCAACTGCCCCATCCTATCCCCCCACGCTCACCTGCCCCGTCCCACCCCCACCGGCCCCATCTCATCCCCATCCTATCTCCCCACCCTCACCTGCCCCATCCTATCCCCCCTATCCTCACCTGCCCATCCCATCCCCACCTGCCCCACCCCATCCTCACCTGCCCCATCCCATCCCCACCTGCCCCCTCCCATCCTCACCTGCCCCCTCCCATCCCCATCCTCACCTGCCCATCCCATCCTCACCTGCCCATCCCATCCTCACCTGCCCCCTCCCATCCCCACCTGCCCCCTCCCATCCCCACCTACCCCATCCTATCCCATAGTAG
>NW_022590800.1:0-10070 GCF_004348235.1 Phoca vitulina
GGAGCAAGATGGCGGAGGAGTAGGAGACCTGGATTTCATCTCCTCTCAGGAATTCAGCTGGATAGGGATCAAACCATTCTGAACACCTACAAACTCAACAGGAGATCGAAGAAAAGAATAGCAACAACTCTCTGAACAGAAAAGCGACCACTTTCTGGAAGGTGGGACGTGCGGAGAAGTGAACCCGAGGCGCTATTCGGGAGGATAGACGGCGGGGGAGGGGCCTCCGTCGGCCGCTTCTGGCAAGTGATAGAGCCACAGAGCACAAAATCGGAACTTTTAGAAGTCGGCTCCGCTGAGGGACGTCACTCTGGTGGCGAAGTGGGGGGTGGAACCCTCGCGGGACAGTGTGGTCTCAGGACCCTCGGGGTCACAGAAAGACCGGGGGTGCCTGAGTGCGGCAGAACTCCCAGGGATCGGAGCAGGGAAGCCGGCTGCAGAGACGGAGCCCAGGCGCGGGCTCTCAGCTCGGGGTTGCTATAAACCGTGATCCGCGGCACAGTCAGGCCACTGCTCCTCCAGCAGGGACCCAACAAGCGGCAGATCCGGGGAGACTCACCTTCTTCCCCCGGGAGGAGAGGTGCGGGAGCGCACCGCGGGGATCTGCTGGGTTTGGAGACTCCACCCGGGGTCGGGTGCCAGATAGAAAGGCGCGGTCACAGGCCAGGTGAGCACGGAGTGTGGCCAGAGACCGGGGAGACGGAGTGACTGACTGCTTTTCTCTGGGGGCTCGCTGAGGAGCGGGACCCCGAGTTCTCGGCTCCTCTGGGGCGGAGACTGGGAGGCCGCCATTTTCACTCTCCGCCTCCAAAGCTGTACGGAAAGCTTGCAGGGAACAAAAGCTCTGGAGAGCAAACCCGAGCAGATTACTTAGCCCGGACCGGCAAGGGCGGGGCAATTTTGCCTCCGGCAAAGACATTTGGGAACCACGGCAACAGGCCCCTCCCCCAGAAGATCAGCGAGAACAGCCAGCCAAGACCAAGTTTACCGATCAATGAGAACGGCCGAACTCCAGCACTAGGGGAATACTGCACATAGAATTCATGGCTTTTTTACCATGATTCTTTAGTCTTTCAAAGTTAATTATTTTTTTTAACTGTCTTCTTTTTTCTTTTTTTTTTTTGAATTTTTCTTTTTCCCTTTTTCAACCAACATCTTATCAATCCCTTTTTTAAAAAAAAAAACATTTTTATTTTTCATTTTTAAAGTCATATTCTATCCCTTCATAGTAGTTACCCGTATTTTTGGCATATATATATAAGTTGTTCTCTCTTTAAAATCTTGACATAGTTTTTTCTAACAGATCAAAATATACTCTAAATCTCTAGTGTATGGTTTTTTTCTACTCCCCTGCCTGATCACATTCTCTCCCTTTTTTCTTTCTTTCTTTTTTTTTTTAATCCTCTTCTTTCTTTTTTCAAACAACTTATCAAATCCTTTTTTAAAATTTTTTATAATTTCCATCTTTACAGTCATATTCCATCCCTTCATCATATCAACCCTTATTTTTGTACATATATAAGTTTTTCTTTCTTTAAAATTTTGGGAGGGACTTTCTTTTAACAGACCAAAATACACCCAAAATCTAGTGTGTGGCACTGATCTATAAACCAGCCTGATCATATTTGATCACATTCTGTTTTTGTTTTGTTTTGTTTTGTTCTGCTTTTGTTTGTTTTTATCTTTTTCTTTTTTCTTTTTTCTCTCTTTCCCTTTCTTTTCCCACTGCTTCAGGTCTTTTCTGATTTGTTTAGAGTATATTTTCTGGGGACGTTGTTACCCTGCTAGCATTTTGTTTTCTCATTAATCTATTCTCCTCTGCACAAAATGACAAGGCGGAAAAAATCACCTCAACAAAAAGAACAAGAGGTAGTACCGACTGCCAGGGACCTACTCAATACGGACATTAGTACGATGTCAGATCTAGAGTTCAGAATCATCACTTTAAAGATACTAGCTGGGCTTGAAAAAAGCATGGAAGTTATTAGAGAAACCCTTTCTGGAAAAGTAAAAGAACTAAAATCGAACCAAGTAGAAATCAAAAAGGCTATTAATGAGGTGCAATCAAATATGGGGGCGCTAACTGCTAGGATAAATGAGGCAGAAGAAAGAATCAGTGAGATAGAAGACCAAATGATGGAAAATAAAGAAGCTGAGAAAAAGAGAGATAAACAACTACTGGATCACGAGGGCAGAATTCGAGAGATAAACGATACCATAAGACGAAACAACATTAGAATAATTGGGATCCCAGAAGAAGAAGAAAGAGAGAGAGGGGCAGAAGGTATAATGGAGCAAATTATAGCAGAGAACTTCCCTAATTTGGGGAAGGAAACAGGCATCAAAATCCAGGAAGCACAGAGAACCCCTCTCAAAATCAATAAAAATAGGTCAACACCCCGACATCTAATAGTAAAACTTACGAGTCTCAGAGACAAAGAGAAAATCCTGAAAGCAGCTCGGGAGAAGAGATATGTAACCTACAATGGTAGAAACATTAGATTGGCAACAGACTTATCCACAGAGACCTGGCAGGCCAGAAAGGACTGGCAGGACATATTCAGAGCACTAAATGAGAAAAATATGCAGCCAAGAATACTATATCCAGCTAGGCTGTCATTGAAAATTGAAGGAGAGATAAAAAGCTTTCAGGACAAACAAAAACTAAAGGAATTTGCAAACACGAAACCAGCCCTCCAAGAAATCTTGAAAGGGGTCCTCTAAGCAAAGAGAGAGCCTAAAAGCAACATAGACCAGAAAGGAACACAAACAATATACAGTAACAGTCACTGTACAGGCAATACAATGGCACTAAATTCCTATCTTTCAATAGTTACCCTGAATGTAAATGGGCTAAATGCCCCAATCAAAAGACACAGGCTATCAGATTGGATTAAAAAAACAAGACCCATCGATATGCTGTCTGCAAGAGACTCATTTTAGACCCAAAGACACCCCCAGATTGAAAGTGAGGGGGTGGAAAACCATTTACCATGCTAATGGACACCAAAAGAAAGCTGGGGTGGCAATCCTTATATCAGACAAATTCGATTTTAAACCAAAGACTGTAATAAGAGATGAGGAAGGACACTATATCCTACTTAAAGGGTCTATCCAACAAGAAGATCTAACAATTGTAAATATCTATGCCCCTAACATGGGAGCAGCCAATTATATAAGGCAATTAATAACAAAAGCAAAGAAACACATCGACAACAATACAATAATAGTGGGGGACTTTAACACCCCCCTCACTGAAATGGACAGATCGTCTAAGCAAAAGATCAACAAGGAAATAAAGACTTTAAATGACACACTGGACCAAATGGACTTCACAGACATATTCAGAACATTCCATCCCAAAGCAACGGAATACACATTCTTCTCTAGTGCCCATGGAACATTCTCCAGAATAGATCACATCCTAGGTCATAAATCAGGTCTCAACCGGTACCAGAAGATTGGGATCATCCCCTGCCTATTTTCAGACCACAATGCTTTGAAACTAGAACTCAATCACAAGAGGAAAGTCGGAAAGAACTCAAATACATGGAGGCTAAAGAGCATCCTACTGAAGAATGAATGGGTCAACCAGGAAATTAAAGAAGAATTAAAAAAATTCATGGAAACCAATGAAAATGAAAACACAACTATTCAAAATCTTTGGGATACAGCAAAGGCAGTCCTAAGAGGAAAGTATATAGCAATACAAGCCTTTCTCAAGAAACAAGAAAGGTCTCAAGTACACAGCCTAACCCTACACCTAAAGGAGCTGGAGAAAGAACAGCAAATAAAGCCTAAACCCAGCAAGAGAAGAGAAATAATAAAGATCAGAGCAGAAATCAATGAAATAGAAACCAAAAGAACAGTAGAACAGATCAACGAAACTAGGAGCTGGTTCTTTGAAAGAATTAACAAGATTGATAAGCCCCTGGCCAGACTTACCAAAAAGAAAAGAGAAATGACCCAAATCAACAAAATCATGAATGAAAGAGGAGAGAGCACAACCAACACCAAAGAAATACAAACAATTATAAGAACATATTATGAGCAACTCTATGCCAGCAAATTAGATAACCTGGAAGTAATGGATGCATTCCTAGAGATGTATCAACTACCAAAACTGAACCAGGAAGAAATAGAAAACCTGAACAGACCTATAACCACTAAGGAAATTGAAGCAGTCGTCAAAAATCTCCCAAAACACAAAAGCCCAGGGCCAGATGGCTTCCCAGGGGAATTCTACCAAACATTTCAAGAAGAATTAATACCTATCCTTCTGAAACTGTTCCAAAAAATAGAAATGGAAGGAAAACTTCCAAACTCATTTTATGAGGCCAGCATTACCTTGATCCCAAAACCAGACAAAGACCCCATCAAAAAGGAGAATTACAGACCAATATCCCTGATGAACATGGATGCAAAAATTCTCACCAAAATACTAGCCAATAGGATCCAACAGTACATTAAAAGGATTATTCACCACGACCAAGTCGGATTTATCCCTGGGCTGCAAGGTTGGTTCAACATCCGCAAATCAATCAACGTGATACAATACATTAACAAAAGAAAGAACAAGAATCATATGATCCTCTCAATAGATGCAGAAAAAGCATTTGACAAAGTACAGCATCCTTTCTTGATCAAAACTCTTCAGAGTATAGGGATACAGGGTACATACCTCAATATCATAAAAGCCATCTATGAAAATCCTACAGCGAATATCATTCTCAATGGGGAAAAACTGAGAGCTTTCCCCTAAGGTCAGGAACGTGGCAGGGATGTCCACTATCACCACTGCTATTCAACATAGTATTGGAAGTCCTAGCCACAGCAATCAGACAACAAAAAGAAATCGAAGGCATCCAAATTGGCAAAGAAGAAGTCAAACTCTCACTTTTTGCAGATGATATGATACTTTATGTGGAAAACCCCAAAGACTCCACCCCAAAACTGCTAGAACTCATACAGGAATTCAGTAAAGTGGCAGGATATAAAATCAATGCACAGAAGTCAGTGGCATTCCTATACACCAACAACAATCAGAAGAAAGAGAAATTAAGGAGTCGATGCCATTTACAATTGCACCCAAAACCATAAGATACCTAGGAATAAATCTAACCAAAGAGGCAAAGGATCTGTACTCAGAAAACTATAAAATACTCATGAAAGAAATTGAGGAAGACACAAAGAAATGGAAAAATGTTCCATGCTCATGGATTGGAAGAACAAATATTGTGAAGATGTCAATCCTACCTAGAGCAATCTACACATTCAATGCAATCCCCATCAAAATACCATCCACTTTCTTCAAAGAAATGGAACAAATAATCCTAAAATTTGTATGGAACCAGAAAAGACCCCGCATAGCCAGAGGAATGTTGAAAAAGAAAAGCAAAGCTGGCGGCATCACAATTCCAGACTTCCAGCTCTACTACAAAGCTGTCATCATCAAGACAGTATGGTACTGGCACAAAAACAGACACATAGATCAATGGAACAGAATAGAGAGCCCAGAAATGGACCCTCAACTCTATGGTCAACTAATCTTTGACAAAGCAGGAAAGAATGTCCAATGGAAAAAAGACAGTCTCTTCAACAAATGGTGTTGGGAAAATTGGACAGCCACATGCAGAAGAATGAAACTGGACCATTTCCTTACACCACACACAAAAATAGACTCCAAATGGTTGAAAGACCTCAATGTGAGACAGGAGTCCATCAAAATCCTAAAGGAGAACACAGGCAGCAACCTCTTCGACCTCAGCCGCAGCAACTTCTTCCTAGAAACATCGCCAAAGGCAAGGGAAGCAAGGGCAAAAATGAACTATTGGGACTTCATCAAGATAAAAAGCTTTTGCAAAGCAAAGGAAACAGTCCACAAAACCAAAAGACAACTGACAGAATGGGAGAAGATATTTGCAAATGACATATCAGATAAAGGGCTAGTATCCAAAATCTATAAAGAACTCATCAAACTCAACACCAAAAGAACAAAGAATCCAATCAAGAAATGGGCAGAAGACATGAACAGACATTTTTCCAAAGAAGACATCCAAACGGCCAACAGACACATGAAAAAGTGTTCAATATCGCTCGGCATCAGGGAAATCCAAATCAAAACCTCAATGAGATACCACCTCACACCAGTCAGAATGGCTAAAATTAACAAGTCAGGAAATGACAGATGTTGGCGGGGATGCGGAGAAAGGGGAACCCTCCTACACTGTTGGTGGGAATGCAAGCTGGTGCAGCCACTCTGGAAAACAGTGTGGAGGTTCCTCAAAAAGTTGAAAATACAGCTACCATATGATCCAGCAATTGCACTACTGGGTATTTACCCCAAAGACACAAAAGTAGGAACCCGAAAGGCTACGTGCACCCCGATGTTTATAGCAGCAATGTCCACAATAGCCAAACTGTGGAAAGAGCCAAGATGTCCATCAACAGATGAATGGATAAAGAAGAGGTGGTATATATATACAATGGAATATTATGCAGCCATCAAAAGGAATAAGATCTTGCCATTTGCAACGACGTGGATGGAACTGGAGGGTATTATGCTGAGCGAAATAAGTCAAACAGAGAAAGACATGTATCATATGACCTCACTGATATGAGGCATTCTTAATCTCAGGAAACAAACTGAGGGTTGCTGGAGTGGGGGGTGGGGTGGGAGGGATGGGGTGACTGGGTGATGGACACTGGGGAGGGTATGTGTTCTGGTAAGCGCTGTGAATTGTGCAAGACTGTTGAATCTCAGATCTGTACCTCTGAAACAAATAATGCAATATATGTTAAGAAAGAAAAAAAGAAGAAGAATGTAGCAGGAGGGGAAGAATGAAGGGGGGGAAATCGGAGGGGGAGAAGAACCATGAGAGACGATGGACTCTGAAAAACAAACTGAGGGTTCTAGAGGGGAGGGTGTTGGGAGGATGGGTTAGCCTGGTGATGGGTATTGAGGAGGGCACGTTCTGCATGGAGCACTGGGTGTTATGAACAAACAATGAATCATGGAACACTATATCTAAAACTAATGATGTAATGTATGGGGATTAACATAACAATAAAAAAATTAAAAAAAAAAATGAATCAGTGGGATTCCTTGCCTGGCACAGATTTGGTAAGAGGTTGATATCTTGTGAAATGGTGGGGTCAAGAGCGGAGATGGTATTCAGAGGTAAAGTGGCCTCTAGTTGGACAACAGGATCCCCTTTCTGAATGTCATGTAGTAGGAGAGGGGGAAAGGCAAGGGGCTGGGTTATGGAATGGGTGACTGGGAATTCAGAATCCCAGGGTTTTGGCTGTAGGGGCAGGGAGTGCCTGGGGGGTGAGGGTAAGAAAAAGTCAGTTAAAGAGGTCATTGGGTTAGGTGAGAAGATAGTGGGGGGTGGTGGGGAAGGCTCAGGCAAAGGCACTGGTATTAGGTCTCCTGGACGGACTGCTGAGAAGTCAGGGGATGAAGTGAATGATGAGTCAGTCACAGGAGCCGTGGAAACCAAGGGGATCACAGAGGGAGTAGCATCTTCCAGGGCCTCTGGGAACAGCAGCCGATTGACCTCAGCCGTTGTGCTATTACACACCTCACAGAAGGGATCTGGACATAACAGTTGACGAAAGTGGATGGTATCATGATGCCGCCCTAGGGGGCTGAGGAGACAGGAGGTACAAAGCTGCAGCCAGGACCAGAACAAATATATGTGACCCTGGCAGATCTGGCAGAGGTAGCGCCCCCCTCCCCCCAACCACCAACATCCCCAAGACTTTCACATTCTAACTCTGAGGAATTTCCATCCCATGTCAATCCCGGGCTTCCCTGAGGCCCTCGAAATTCATAGACTCTGCTTAAAAGGGGGGTGCAAGAAAGAAGGTAATGTTTAGTCACCTTTGCAGAAGAGAAAGCACCTTTCTTGCCTCCTTTACTTCACTCTGGCAAGTTCTCCCACCTGGGAAACCAGGAGAATGATGAAGATAGAAGCAAGAGATCTTATAAGAGGCTGAGTAGAGTGTCCTTTAAGTGATACCCTTGGTAGATTGGACTTGGAGAACTCCAAGAATTAGGATATAAGGTCACATGATCGATGAAAGTAAGACTTATATTTTTATCATTCACAATGGGCTTTTGTATGTATTATCTATCCCATGTGATACTGAAAACCACCCTATGAAGAACATAGGGCAATGGATACCTCAAAGAGGAAGTTGAGTATCCATAATGTCGTAGGTCTTTCACAAAGTCAGGAGACAGAAGTTCTGACTTTTGACGTCTCACACAGCCACCTATTGGGCAACACCCATTGCCCAGATCCATCAGTGCTTCATGCAGAGCAGGGAATCTGAGAAGGGTTTTGTGCTCTGATTGCCTTTCCATAAGCCTCTCCTCTGAGGCCTCTGTTTTCTAAGAGGGACTGTATCTAGCAGCTGACCTCCTCAGAGATCATGGACCTGAGCCATCATGAAAAGGACAGGAAGGGTCACCCTTGGAGAGCTCAAGTGGAATAGGCAGAACCTTACCTTTCAGATTCCCACCTTTCCTCCTCCTCTTGGCTCTGCCCTGATGCTAGAACAAAAGTAAAAGAATGAGGGGTTGGGACTTACCTCTCACTCTTCTCTTAGAATGGAAACATTCTTTATCCAAGAATAGTAGGACTTTATTTTAATTAATAGAACTTTGTGTTCCTTGCTTTTATCAATTTTTAAAGCTGATAAAATGTTTTCAATATTTACTTCTTTGAAAAACTCAAAGGAGGATTTTGTCTGGGAGATCCACACTTGATATTCCCAGTCATAAGTCCTTTGTTCAATGAGGACATAGAAACTGAAGCCCGACAGTCACATCTGTGCTCCCTCAGGTAGGACCCTGCATGCTAGGACATACCTCAAACCCCTGGCTCTTCTCAGAGGCTTAGCACTGTTCTCCTGATCAGCCCAACACAAAGGAAGCCTTGTCCGAGTGATGCTTGACATGGGACTGTGACTCATGATCAAGTGCTGGAAAACTTTGTTCTCTTACACAGATCCCATACTCTCGAAATAACCCAATCCAGGACTACAGAATCCCTGTGTTTGGGATTTTACCCAAGACACGCCACCATACCCACATAGACTGTGAGTTTCAAGTAGAAAACTTAGTCTTTCCTTAACCCTTACCCCTGCCAGGTCTCTTTTCCTAGAGCAGTGAATGTCTATTCTTTCTTTAGACTTCCCATTGTAGGTGGTTCTCTGACCCTACCAAACTCATTTAGAAATGTGGGGAGAGGAACAGGAAAATAAAAAATCATTCTCTGAAGGGCAACTTCTGGTTCCAGATCTAACATTTAAAAAGCCTGGGAGTCATCACTTCAGTCTGTGAAAGAAGCAAAAAGCTGAACAGACTAAAAATCAATGACTTTTCTTGGATCCATAGTGGCAAACCACTACCCCAAATCTTTAGAGAGTGTCAATGCAGAAAATCATAGTTTAGATTAGTTTACCTGGAACAGAAGCCAGGAGAGGCTCTGCACTGCTCTCCTGGTAGGAACACTTAAAGAGACATTTTGACAAATTGCTGGAGGATGCATATGGGCTAGCATGAGAGTGAGAAACTCCTGGAGTCACAATCTAATGGAGGACCCCCACTTGCTTATGGGTTTTCTTACCAGGAACCCCACCTGGTTCTTACGGTAAAGAGCTACCAAAAAAAAAAAAAAAAAAAAAAAAAAAATGCTCATGTTTCTGGCAGGGGAGTGTAGGGTTGGAGAGAAAGGTAACCATTTGAAAATATTCCCAGAGTGTTCTCCATAACAGAAGCCCACTCAGCAGGGGAAAAACCTACCAGAGCCTTATGCCACATGGGAGAAGGTAAATTACCCAACTACAGCAGCCCCCTTAAGTCTTCCTGTCTCATCTATGGAGTGGAACAAAACAAAACAAAAAACCTTCGAAACACTTGTGAACATCACAATCCAGGGACATAAGCCCATTAAGAGACTGTATTTAATCATATCCTCTCCCCTGACACCTCACCAAAGTGAGGTGGGCAAGTTGACTGGGCTCCGGTGTAGTGACAGGATCATAGCTAAAAAGAACTG
>NW_022590801.1:0-849 GCF_004348235.1 Phoca vitulina
GGGTTAGCCTGGTGATGGGTATTGAGGAGGGCACGTTCTGCATGGAGCACTGGGTGTTATGCACAAACAATGAATCATGGAACACTATATCTAAAACTAATGATGTAATGTATGGGGATTAACATAACAATAAAAAAAATTAAAAAAAAAAAAAAAAAAGAGATACTCACGCCCATATACCTCTCTTCTTCCTTCTTTCAAAATGACCTTGAATTTTAGTTCGGTAGATTTTGGTGCAGCTGTTACTTGATAATAACACATTGTGTTTTTCAATTTACTTAGATTGTTTAAAAAACAGATAACTGAAAACCATCTGTTTATGTTTCTGTGTAATTTGTTCTCAGGACAGGGACTAGGAAGAAATCACTGAAAATCCTGCTAGGGAAGCCTCTCGTTAATTGAAGTAGCCCTACAAATTCAGTCGGTAGTACGGGGTGAAAAGGTACCAACGGCTGGGATTTCTGAGAGAAGCAGCAGATTAATTTCTTTCTTTGCTCTTTGTGGTTGGGAGGCATCTTTCTGATCCTGGCAGTGACTCTCAGAGTTGAATGTGTATTTGAATTATCAGGAGCAAGTGCTTAAAGTGCCTATTCTCCAGGTTCACCCCAGGAGACTTTGATCAGTCTGTCTGGGAAGGCCTCAGGGACCTCCACAGTCAAACAGCTCCCCAGGTGATTGATACATCGTAATTATTCCAAGGACCCCACTTGGAATGCTTTTGTAGAATGATAAATGTGTATCACAGATTTGGGAGGTAAATTCAGGACCTATTTTCTAGCTCAGCTATGACTACCAAGAATTAACACACACACACACACACACACACACACACACACACACACACACACA
>NW_022590801.1:859-2168 GCF_004348235.1 Phoca vitulina
ACACACACACACACACACACACACACACACACACACACACACACACACAATTAATATCACAACAAAGCAAATGGCTCAAAGCAAAGCAAAACCCAATAAGGGATTTTAAATAGGTTCTTAGAGATACAAAGGAATCTGATCAACCCCAACTGCTGAGACACAAAAGGACAACTCTGAGTTGATAAGAAGGAATAAGGGAAAACCTTTCAAAAGACCGTAGTTAATTTTGGTTATTAACACCAAACGCTGGGCTCTGGGAAGCATTATCCATTTTACACAGCGTGCTAATCCACCATCCACGGGGCTTGCTGGGCACATGGGTTCTGCTGAAGTGCCTTTTGCCGCACTCAGCTGTATTTGGTTGTCTATATCCTAATTTCTTTTGTCCTCGCTTGAGGTTCTAACTTAAAAATATGTCCCCCCTCACTTTTCCCCCTAAGCTTCTACAGAGCATCATATAATTTTTTACTTGCTAGATGTAGGAGGCTGGGGCGATTTGTTTTCCTAGAAAATGGTGATGGATCCTGCTGCCCAGTGCTGGTGGATGCAGCAAATTGGGGAATAAGCCACTTTCTCTGGGATGTAGATTCTGCCACTAACGATGTTTGCGATTTTGAGAAAGTCTTCTCCTCGCACAGTGCCTCAGTTTCCTCCTCTGTAAGATGGGGCAGCAGATCGTGGACATTCTGTGGTTCTCTGTGATGCTCATAGAACAAGAAGGTGCTAAGCCCTTTCATGTGTTCTCGCACATAACCTCACTGCAAGCTTCATTCCTGATGAGGCAGATTGTCAGTCAAGACCAGTTAAAAAGAAGAAGATGGATGCATCGTACCTGAATTCACGCTGCTTCCAAGTGGTTACACGGGATTCTAACCCACGGTCTTTTCACTAGAGTTGGGTTTGGCGCTCCCTGTCTTATTTATGTTTGCTTTGTCCTGGGCTGTCTGCTAGCGCTTGACTGGAGTGGGGTGTAGGACTGTGGAGAGGAGGAGGAGAGTCTGTGTTGCAGTCACAAGGCTGCAAAATTTGCATAGGGAAGGAAAATCCTCGCTGGGCTTCTTCAGCAAGAAAAATGGCTGCTATTCATGCCTCTTGCCATTAGGTGGGGCAGTTGAAGAGTGGGAACAGAGCATCTTCCCTTCCCTTCCCTTCCCTTCCCTTCCCTTCCCTTCCCTTCCCTTCCCTCCCTTTCCCTTTCCCTTTCCCTTTCCCTTTCCCTTTCCCTTTCCCTTTCCCTTTCCCTTTCCCTTTCCCTTTCCCTTTCCCTTTCCCTTTCCCTTTCCCTTTCCCTTTCCCTTTCCCTTTCCCT
>NW_022590801.1:2268-10067 GCF_004348235.1 Phoca vitulina
TTCCTTCCTTCCTTCCTTCCTTCCTTCCTTCCTTCCTTCCTTCCTTCCTTCCTTCCTTCCTTCCTTCCTTTTCTTTCTTTTCTAGTAATAATAATGGGCAATTTTTATTTGGCTTTTCCTATGTGCTAGGTATCTGGCTAAGCTTTTTACAAGTACATTTCAATGAATTCTCATACAGTCCTCTGAGCAGATTCAATAACTGTCTTCTTCTTACAAATGAGGAACTAACACTAAAGGAATTTAACATTTAAGGAAACTTGTTGAAGGCCATCTAATAGATGGTAGAGCCAGGACATGAACCTGGTTTGTATGATTTTAAAGCCCATGCTCTTAACAAACAAGGCATAGTAAGGCTACCAATTTGTTTGCCGTGCTTTGGTCGTAGTTAGCAGAATACTCTACCAGCTTGGGCGAAAGAGTCTGGAATTTGTAACCAGGAAACATAGCTTCTGTAATTTTTTAATTCAGTGCTGTTGAGCTGTAACTGCTGAGAATATGTTATGTTTAGGAGATACCATGTCGAGTAAGACAAAGTCCTTGACCTAAAAAAATAAGTGGGAGTTCCAGGAAGTAGACAGTGTGGTAAATCATGTGTGGAGTGATATGAGACTGTAGGGCAGGGACACCTGAGTCCTGGGGGGCCAGAGAAAAATTCCTGGAAGAAAAGGTGTCCAAGTGGGATCGTCAGGGCAGGATAGGTGTTAGCCAGATGGACGGGGTTGGAAGATCATTCTACAGCATATCTAGGACTCAGTTTTCTCACTCATTAAAATTAGGGATAGAGCTAAAAAAAATCTGTAAGATCTCTTCTATATTAGTTTTCTGTTGCTACCATAATAAATTACTGCCAATTTAGCAGCTTGAATAACACAAACTCATTATCTTATGGTTCTGAAGGTTAGAAGTCTGACACAAGTCTTACTGCACTAAAGTCAAGGTATTATCAGCCAAGCTGTGTGTCTCTGGAGTCTCTAAGGGAAAATTTGTTTCCTTGATCATTTGGGTTGAGAGCTAGCTGTTCCCAGCTTCCAGAGGCCACTGCATTCCTTGGCTCATGGCCCCCCCTCCTCCATCTTTAAAATCAGCAGCAGTGGGTTGAGTCCCTCTCGTGCTTTTAATCTGTGCTCTCCTTGTTCTAGCTCATCTCTCTGGCCCAGGTGGAAAAGATGGAAAGATAGCATTTTCAAGTGAAATAATTTATATTCAATAACAATGTTTTTCTTCGTCTGAAAGTAAGTGATAAAAGATACCTTCCTTTTATAGAGTCTAAACTCTTACAGTGGCCAGACTATTAGTTTCTTCTTTAATTCTTTACAGTAAGGAAGAGGGGGCACATGGATGATGAAGTTCATGTAATATAATATTGCAGATTTGGGTATTAGTATAAAATTTCCATTTAGGATTCAAAAGCCAAAATGGACTCCAAAGCCAGCTTGTATCTATACTTTTCCCGCAGAGTAAGTAAAGTATGCGAGGTCATAAGAACAGAGTAAGAAGCTTAGGGAAGTCCAGAAAGTGGAAAGGAGCCATGATGGTTAGGACAGCCATCCTCCTCAGTGCCTTTAGATTTCCTTTAGCATCCAGGGTACTTGACTATTTCCCTCCTCCTTCCACTTTCTGTTAGAAAAGTCTGTGCCAATTAATTGATCTGACATTTTAATGGATAATTCATTAAGGAAATCTTCTGTGCCAAGCAATTCATGATGAATTTTGATTGCTGATGTTACCTGGACTCTGTTTCCAAGTGTTTTTATTGACCCACTCTTAGATTTAAGATGTTTTCACTGGACTTTAAAAAATGACTTGGGGAAATTTCAAATCAGTCATTTAAAGAATAGTGTCTTTAAATTATGATTAGTCACTATCTACCTGTAGGTCAAAGAGTAAGAGATGTGAAGAAGAAGGGGCTAGGTGAGGGAAGTATTCCTGGTTACTTGTGTTGGATCTTCTTCAAAATAAGAGTCTGCAGGGTCATAATATTGAACATGGTGGGGAAACTGATTTTGAAATTTACATTTCAGATTAAAGAAGCTTTTTATGAGATGAAGCAATGAGATTTGATAGTTAAAAAGAAGGATTAATGAGGAAATCAACTCAGCAAACACTTGAATAAATGAATGGTCCAGCTAGAATGCTTTCCTACTTTTCCTAATATGTATGTATTTGTTGTTAGTACTTCTGTGTGAAATCGCTAAAAGTCTCTGCAACTCACAGAGCTCTACCTTTGATGAACAGATTCCCAGCAAATTTTCATGAGCCTTTCAGGGGACTACAAAATAGAGAAATGGCTAAATTTGATATAAATCTCTAACATTTTGAATGGTGCTCGTTTGCACAAAGAAACTTAGGAGCAGACTGGATTTGTAGTACACTGTTGTAATTTTAGATGAAAGTCAACATCACAGGTTCTCCTGAGAACTTGTTCCTCAATTTCCAAGAAGCCAATACAAGGGAAAGATGAGAATGAGGGGCTGCCTTTTCTGGTTGAGGAGTATATGGTGCTTATTAAGTTAATAATGAAAATATTGAAATATTTAAAGAGTATGCAGTCTGCACCAGGTACCCAGCTAAGCATGAAATTAACTCATGGAATTCTCACAATAACCCTTAGTTTGGTACTATTAATTAGCACCATTTTTTTTTTCTTCATAGGGTTGATTCTCATACCATCTGGTTTTTGTATATTCAGAGAAAAACTAAATTTAGTGGTCCAGATTAAATAATAAAGACTAGTTTTTCACAAATGTGTTGTATAAATAGCAAAACCAAGTTGTTAAGATTATCTGGGTATACATATAATAATATATCACATTACTTTTTATAAGAAAAAGTTAAGTGTATTGGGAACAGTGGTATAGGTTTGGATGACCAGTAGTAGGAACCATCATGCTTTCTGAGAAGAAAGGAAATAAAATCTAATTGATTTAAGAAGTTACACTGTTTTTGTTAGTGCCAAAGACTGCACATGTTGACTATGCTTTTTTTGAATCACAAGTTAAAGGAGAAGACTCCTTCCTATAAATGAACCAGCAGAGGAAATGAACAGAAAACTCACACATAATTTTTCTTGAGTATTTTATTTCATTAGAAGTCTTCCTTAACCACTTGTCTAGAATAGTACTTCCTTCATTCTCTCTTTACTTTCTTGATTTTTTTCTTGTTGTACTGATCGCTACCTGACATATTTCATGGTAGTTTGTCTATGTAGTGTTTCTTCCCACTAGCTTTGTGAGGCCAGATAATTTCTTGGCTTTGTTCATTGATGTTTCTTTATAGTCTGGAACGCTGCCTGTCACTTAATGGATGCTCAATAAATATTTGGGTAATTGAATTCTATAAATGAAATAAGGAAATTCATGTGGCTAATAAGTAACTGAAAAATATCTGCTTTGCTAGAAACCAGTGAAAGTAAAAACAAGTAAAAACAATTAGTATTTTTATCTCTCAAGTGAATGAAATGTGTGTGAAAAGATGTATACCCAGTGCTTATGAGGGTGGAGTAAAACAGACAATTCATACAAAATTAAAAAGCATTTTGCTGGAAAGCATTTTGGAAATATGTGTGTCTTTAAAAATATTTCTATACCACATTTTAATTCTAGGAATATATTCATGAAAAAATCTAAAATTAAAAAGTAGCTTTTATTAGACAAAAGTCTTTATTTCAACTTTATTTAGTGAAAGTAGTTTTAAAATCCTAAATGCCTGAAGGGAGGGGAATGATTAAATAAATTAGGATGCATTACTCATATGGTATATTATATAAACATTAGAAGTTAGGCTTACTAAGAGTTTTTTAAACATGGAAAAGCTGATGCCATGAATTTGAATTAATTTTTAAAATGATGGGAAAATCTGAATACATGAAATACATGATGTTATTTTAAAAGCAAATAGAAACAGTGGGTAGAAATTATGCCAAATATTAATAGAGACGAAGGCAGGTAGGATTATAGGTGATTTTGTTTTATATTTCTCTATAATTTTACTTTTCAGTTTTTCTAGAATGAAACTTTTATAATTAAAAAATAATTTAAAAATTACAAAATGACTTTTTGGGACTGGTGATAATCTAGAACTGATTATGTTTTATATTTTTCTTTCCTCTCTCTCTCTCTCTCTCTTTTTTTTTTTTGAGAGAGAGAGAGAGAGAGTGCACTTGTGGGGGTGGAGAGAGGGGGAGAGGGAGAGAGAAAATCTTAAGCAGGCTCCATGCCCCACATGGAGCCCAACCTGGGGCTCGATCTCATGACCCTGAGATTATGCCCTGAGCCTAAATCAAGAGAGTCTGACACTCACCCGACTGACCCAACCTGGCACCCCCTGGTTATGTTTTATAGTATGTACCTGTGGGTTACATGAAGAAATGAATATAGTATTACTTTTATTGTGTAAGAATGCACATGTAACTTAAGAATTGCCAAGTAAAATTAAATTTTAGCACATCACTGGGACTTCCAGGGGAATGCCCACTAGAGGAGTAAGAAGGTCTAGACCTTAAGGAGTGTTAGCACATCCTTTCAACAGGTAAATATGTTTTTATTTTTGAATTTGATCAATGTAAAGAAATTAGTCACTTGGATTTAATAACCAGATACATTCTCTTTATTTGGGGCTGGTGACATGGTTGTTGCATTAGCTTGGGCAGAGACTAGTGAAGGGTATTTGATAGACCAGGGGATGTGAAGGCAACAGGACCTTTCAGGAGGTGGAAGTCGCAACGATTGCTATGATTCTGTCCTGTGGCTAGTTTAGGTTCCAGAGAGAGTTTGCTCTGGCCTCTTTTCTTAGAAGCTTTGAAGACTGTACCCTTGATTCTTCCATTGTTAGACACATTTCTATTTCTGGCTCTGCCCTCAGCATCCCTGATACCTAAATCAATGAGCTTGACCACACAAGCTCCTCATTCTCTTGTGATCTGTGTCATTGACCAGACTGTGAAACTCAGCCAGCACCCTAGGGCAGCAGACCAAAGCACAACATTTAATAAGCAGGCTTTCCCCTAATTTGATTTATTTAATTCAAAGCTATATGAGCTCTTGAATTTGGTTCAAGAACGTGCCCTCATTCTTGGTCTGGTTTTCAGACCTTTAGAGGTGGAAGGCCTTTGAAACTGAGCTTGTGTGTTGACATAGAGGAAAGATGCAATGAGACAGTGCATTCTACAGGAACTTCTGCAGTTATCTACTATCCTATAATTTGTTGAGGCAACAGTCTTAAGTGTTATAAATATTTTCCACACAGCCTAGCATGGTGTCTGGCATGTAATAGATGCTTGATAAATATTTATTAAGTGACTTTCAGACACTTCATTTTCTGGAGCCAATCACCTTACACTAATGATTTAAGAATACAAAACTCATTCCTGACTTAAATCCAAGATATGTAAGCAACTACTACAAACCAATAAGAATGAGACAGACGTTCCAATAGGAAAATGAGCAAAAGAGTTGAAGAGACATTTCATCAAAGAGAATATCCAAATTGTCAATACACATATGAAAAGGGGCTCAGGCGGAGCAAGATGGCGGAGGAGTAGGAGACCTGGATTTCGTCTCCTCTCAGGAATTCAGCTGGATAGGGATCAAACCATTCTGAACACCTACAAACTCAACAGGAGATCGAAGAAAAGAATAGCAACAACTCTCTGAACAGAAAAGCGACCACTTTCTGGAAGGTAGGACGTGCGGAGAAGTGAATCCGAGGCGATATTCGGGAGGATAGACGGCGGGGGAGGGGCCTCTGTCGGCCGCTTCTGGCAAGTGATAGAGCCACGGAGCACAAAATCGGAACTTTTAGAAGTCTGCTCCGCTGAGGGACGTCACTCTGGTGGCGAAGTGGGGGGTGGAACCCTCGCGGGACAGTGTGGTCTCAGGACCCTCGGGGTCACAGAAAGACCGGGGGTGCCTGAGTGCGGCAGAGCTCCCAGGTATCGGAGCAGGGAAGCCGGCTGCAGAGACGGAGCCCAGGCGCGGGCTCTCAGCTCGGGGTTGTCATAAACCGTGATCCGCGGCACAGTCAGGCCACTGCTCCTCCAGCAGGGACCCAACAAGCAGCAGATCCGGGGAGACTCACCTTCTTCCCCCGGGAGGAGAGGTGAGGGAGCGCACCGCGGGGATCTGCTGGGTTTGGAGACTCCACCCGGGGCCGGGTGCCAGATAGAAAGGCGCGGTCACAGGCCGAGTGAGCGCGGAGTGTGGCCGGAGACCGGGGAGACGGGAGTGACTGACCGCTTTTCTCTGGGGGCTCGCTGAGGAGCGGGACCCCGAGTTCTCGGCTCTGCCGGGGCGGAGACTGGGAGGCTGCCATTTTCACTCTCCGCCTCCAAAGCTGTACGGAAAGCTTGCAGGGAACAAAAGCTCCGGAGAGCAAACCCGAGCAGATTACTTAGCCCGGACCGGCAAGGGCGGGGCAATTTTGCCTCCGGCAAAGACATTTGGGAACCACGGCAACAGGCCCCTCCCCCAGAAGATCAGCAAGAACAGCCAGCCAAGACCAAGTTTACCGATCAATGAGAACGGCAGAACTCCAGCGCTAGGGGAATACTGCACATAGAATTCATGGCTTTTTTACCATGATTCTTTAGTCTTTCAAAGTTAATTATTATTATTTTTTTTAACTTTTTTTCTTTTTTCCTTTTTTCTTTTTTTTTGAATTTTTCTTTTTCCCTTTTTCAACCAACATCTTATCAATCCCTTTTTTAAAAAAAAAACATTTTTATTTTTCATTTTTAAAGTCATATTCTATCCCTTCATAGTAGTTACCCGTATTTTTGGCATATATATATAAGTTGTTCTCTCTTTAAAATCTTGAGATAGTTTCTTCTAACAGATCAAAATATAATCTAAATCTCTAGTGTATGGTTTTTTTCTACTCCCCTGCCTGATCACATTCTCTCCCTTTTTTCTTTCTTTTTTTTTTTAATCCTCTTCTTTCTTTTTTCAAACAACTTATCAAATCCTTTTTTAAAAAAATTTTTTATAATTTCCATCTTTACAGTCATATTCCATCCCTTCATCATATCAACCCTTATTTTTGTACATATACAAGTTTTTCTTTCTTTAAAATTTTGGGAGGGACTTTCTTTTAACAGACCAAAATAGACCCAAAATCTAGTGTGTGGCACGGATCTATAATCCAGCCTGATCATATTTGATCACATTCTGTTTTTGTTTTGTTCTGCTTTTGTTTGTTTTTATCTTTATCTTTTTCTTTTTTCTTTTTTTCTTTCCTTTTCTTTTTTCTCTCTTTCCCTTTCTTTTCCCACTGCTTCAGGTCTTTTCTGATTTGTTTAGAGTATATTTTCTGGGGACGTTGTTACCCTGCTAGCATTTTGTTCTCTCATTAATCTATTCTCCTCTGCACAAAATGACAAGACGGAAAAAATCACCTCAACAAAAAGAACAAGAGGTAGTACCGACTGCCAGGGACCTACTCAATACGGACATTAGTACGATGTCAGATCTAGAGTTCAGAATCATCACTTTAAAGATACTAGCTGGGTTTGAAAAAAATATGGAAGTTATTAGAGAAACCCTTTCTGGAGAAGTAAAAGAACTAAAATCTAACCAAGTAGAAATCAAAAAGGCTATCAATGAGGTGCAATCAAATATGGGGGCGCTAACTGCTAGGATAAATGAGGCAGAAGAGAGAATCAGTGAGATAGAAGACCAAATGATGGAAAATAAAGAAGCTGAGAAAAAGAGAGATAAACAACTACTGGATCACGAGGGCAGAATTCGAGAGATAAACGATACCATAAGACGAAACAACATTAGAATAATTGGGATCCCAGAAGA
>NW_022590802.1:0-10064 GCF_004348235.1 Phoca vitulina
GGGGTGACTGGGTGATGGACACTGGGGAAGGTATGTGCTCTGGTAAGCGCTGTGAATTGTGCAAGACTGTTGAATCTCAGATCTGTACCTCTGAAACAAATAATGCAATATATGTTAAGAAAGAAAAAAAGAAGAAGAAGAATGTAGCAGGAGGGGAAGAATGAAGGGGGGGAAATCGGAGGGGGAGAAGAACCATGAGAGACAATGGACTCTGAAAAACAAACTGAGGGTTCTAGAGGGGAGGGGGTGGGAGGATGGGTTAGCCTGGTGATGGGTATTAAAGAGGGCATGTTCTGCATGGAGCACTGGGTGTTATGCACAAACAATGAATCATGGAACACTATATTTAAAACTAATGATGTAATGTATGGGGATTAACATAACAATAAAAAAATTTAAAAAAAAATAAAAATAAAGATCAGTGATGTCTGAAACAAAGAAAAAGAAACAGTACATACATCATATAAGAAAGTAAAAGCAAATAGATAAAAGGTAAACAAAAGTTAAAAGTATTAAAAAGATGGAAAAACCTTGAATAACCATCTCCCCATGAACTAAACAAAATATCATCTCTCTGAAAAAAAAAAAATCTCAAAGAAGAGATAAGAGATAATAATCTATCAAAGTAGATTCAAAGTGAGATGCTGTGAATTCAAATAAGAAACACAAGAGAAAAATAAATAATTATCAAGATGAAATTAAATTGAAAGCCACAAAAAGGAGAACAGATATAGTTAGGTCCAGCACATGGTGAACAGCATTGTAAAGTAGAAGAAAATGAAATTTAGAAGACCGGAGTTGGGTGATGGGCATTCAAGGGGGCACGTGATATGATGAGCACTGGGTGTTATATGCAACTGATGAATTACTGAACTCTACATCTGAAACTAATGATGTACTATATGTTGGCTAAGTGGATTTAAATTTTAAAAAAATGAAAATAAAATAAAAGACTAGAGTTAAATAGAATTAAATATAATAAATATAAAATACATATATAAGCCAGCAAAAGTCTAATGGGTGTTCCTGAAGACAAGAATAAAACAAATGGAACAGAAAATAAAATATTCAAGGATACAATAGCAGGAAACTTTTCTGAAATAAATGAAAACTTGAATCTGCTTATTGAAAGGACATACCATATCTAATGTAGAAGGGGGCATATCACACAGAAAAGCATACAGTAAGATATTTCTGGGTCAAGAAAATTACTGGACTTGAATGTTAAAATGTAATACTGAGGGGCACCCTGGTGTCTCAGTTGGTTAAGCATTTGCCTTAGGCTCAGGTCAGGATCTCAGGGTCCTGGGATACAGCCCCACATCCAGCTCCCTGCTCATCATGGAGTCTGCTTCTCCCTCTCCCCACCCTCCACTCCTGCTCTCTCTCTCGCTCTCTCTTTCTCTCTCTCAAATAAACAAATAAAAATCTTTTTAAAAACGTAATATTGAGACTATTCAGAAAGAAAAAAAAAATCAACCCTAATTGGCATGAGACTTCTTAGCAACATACAAGCAAGAAGACTGTAAAAGAATATCTTTAAATCTTCTGTTACAATAAGCCAAACTTTCCCTTTTTTAAATTTAAAGGCAATAATATCCCAGGACTTGGGAAATGGGATGAGGTATTCTTTAAAAAATTACTCAATTATGAAATCCAGCCATCCAAAAGATGGATGGAGAAACAAATGTAAGACAATTGGTGGGGATATCTACTTCTGCCCCAGATAGAATGAGAGAGGCTGGATTTATTCTCCCTTTCCAGGGAAAAAAAGCAAAAGGACAAAATAGATGAAACAATAGATTTCACGTCACTGGACATTAAGTAATGAAGGGCTGTAATCCCTGAGAAAAAAAGAAACAAAAGAGATAACACCTACAATTATCCCAGCTTAATGCCTAAAATGTCCAGGTCACTGTGCAGGGATGGGAAACACAGACAGAGCCAGAAGATGCCCTATGTTGAGGAGATGGGACTGAGAGTACAGGAGATTAAAACAACTGGCATTAATAGGACAAAGAATGAAAGAAGAAATTGTTGGAGACAGAGACAGAACCCCAGAACTGCCGTAGGTCCCTCTCTAATATTCAGCAGAATGCTTATAAAGCATTCGTGTAAGGAAACTACCTGAAGCCCAGAAGAAATATCTAAACATTATTAGAGAACAGTGCTTGCTGCTCTCACGAGGCCAGGAATAGTGCCATCTTCCATAGCAAGATTGGAAAAAACTCGAAATTCATGAGGTATTAATAGGTAGACTCCTCAGGAAGGTCTTGTAGTAGGTCCCTTGTAGTAGGGAACAATTAGTCCTAGCTTGAGTACTATTTCAGACGTACCAAAAACATCATTCAAAAAGACACAGAAGGATCAAGTTGTTTCAAAGTAGGTTAACTGCATCATAGGATAAAGACTGAGAATATTTATAAGAATAAAAAATATCTATCAACCAACAAAATAAAATTCACAATGTTTGGCCTCTAATTGAATACTACCAGGCATGCAAAAAAGTAGAAAAACATGATCCATAATGAGAAAAATTAATTAAAACTCACAAGGCACTGTCACAGATGTTAGAATTAGCAGACAAGGACATTAAACCATTATTGTAACTCTATTCAGTATGTTTAAACAATTAAGGAGAGACATGAAAGATATTCAAATATATATTTTTAATATATTAAAATATATGTGTGTGTGTGTGTGTGTGTGTGTGTGCGTGTGTGTATAAAATCACCAGAACCATAGTTGGTTCTTCTGGCCACACTGGTCAGAAAAAAAAAGAGAAAAGACAAATTACCAATATCAAGAATGAAAAAGGTGACATCACTATAGACTCAAGAGAACTTAAAAGGATAAGGGAATGCTGTGCCTAAGCATTTAAAAACAGATGAAATGGGCAAATTCTTTGAAAGACAAAGCTCACTTAAGAAGAAATAGACAACATGAATAGCCCTATATCTCATAAAGAAATTCCATTTGTAATTAAAAGCTTTACATTACATTAATTACATTTGTAATTAAAAGCCTTCCCACAAAGAAAACTCCAGGTCCAGATTATTTCACTGGTAACTTTACCAAACACTTAAAGAATATCAATTTTTCACGAACTCTTCCAGAAAGTTGAAAAAAAGAGGAAACTTCTCACTGATTCTTTGAGCCCAAGGTTAATCTGATATCAAAACCAAACGTATTACCAAAAACAAAGAAAAAAACTCTAGACCAATAAGTATATGAATATAACTGCAATTTTTTTTAATTTTAGCAAACCTAATCCTACAAAATATTAAAATAATGTAGGGTTGGTTTAAACATTAGAAAATCAATCAATGTAATATAAAACTGTAAAATGTAAAACCAATGTAAAAACTTCATTATCATCTCAATAGATGGGAAAAAAAAAAGCATTTGAGAATATCCTAGATCTATCCCTCATAGAATCTCTTAGAGGACTAAGAATACAAAGGAACTTCATCAACCTGATGAAGGTCATCTATAAATAACAGGTTATATCATACTTAATGGTGAAAGACTAAATGCTTTCCCCTTGAGATCACAAAGAGGAAAAGAATGGCCACCCTCACCACTCTTATTAAACATTGTACCGGAGTCCCTCGTTGTACAATCAATCGAGTAAAGGAAGTAAAATGCATCCAGCTTAGAAAGGAGCAAACTATTTGCAGATGATGATATGTTAGGTTTATGTAGAAAATTCAATGGACTCTAAAAAAGAAGGTATAGAATTAATAAGTGAAATTAGTTCCAGGATATAAGACAAATATATAAAATCTAATGTATTTCTATATACTAGCAATAAATAATCAGAAATTGAAAGTAAATAAGCCCACTTAAAAAAGCATCCAAAATTCAAATACTTATGAACAAATCTTCCAAAAGATATGCAAGACCTGTACACTGAAAACGTGTACATAAATGAATCTCAAATAATTATGTGCTGAATGACAGGAAATGAGTATGAGTATCTACTGAATTGTTTAATTTATTTAAAATTCTAGAAAATGCAAAGTAGTTTATAGTGCCAGTAAGCAGATGGGTAGTTGACTGCAGATGCTGGGAGGTCAGGGTGGGGGCACAAAAAGGAAGAATTTACAAAAAGAATTGAGGAAATTTTAGGGCAAATGGATATATTCTTTAACTTGACTCTGGCTATGGCTTCAGGTCTATCTCATATGTCAAAATTTATCAAATTGTACACTTTAAATAGATGCAGGTTATCGGAATAACATGCCTCTATAAATCTGAGAAAGGAAGTGGTATTCTGGGTATATGGCATTCAAGGTTTGTGAAACACATTTTAGATAATTTTATAAACTTAGCTAGTATATAATATTTTGATAACTCATTACTATGTGCATAGTTGATCATTTCAAATGCAAGAGAATTCATTGCAAAGTTTCTTTCTTTTCCTCTCTCCTCTTTTTACCTTGGATTAAGCCCTGTTTGACATACCTATAAAAATTCAGAGTAACTTCTGGTGGTTGAGATAAGTTTTATAATTCGTGATCTCTGCTGCAGCTGTTTATGACAAACTGAATTAAATAGAAGCATTTCTGACAATTTCTAAGTCTAAAGCCAACACAAAGTCTCATTTTTCCAAAATATGACAGCCCAAGATCACATATATGTCATAATAAAAATGAGAAAAACTGAACTATTAAATGGAAAACATGGTCAAGACTGGGTCCAAAAAAGATCCAATATTTTCTGTCCATAAGAAATAGATTTGCAGGATTAGGAGCAAGAGGTGGAGGAGTAGGAGACCTGGATTTCATCTGGTCCCAGGAATTCAGCTGGATAGGGATCAAACCATTCTGAACACCTACAAACTCAACAGGAGATCGAAGAAAAGAATAGCAACAACTCTCTGAACAGAAAAGCGACCACTTTCTGGAAGGTAGGACGTGCGGAGAAGTGAATCCGAGGCGATATTCGGGAGGATAGACGGCGGGGGAGGGGCCTCCGTCGGCCGCTTCTGGCAAGTGATAGAGCCGCGGGGCACAAAATCGGAACTTTTAGAAGTCGGCTCCGCTGAGGGACGTCACTCTGGTGGCTAAGTGGGGGGTGGAACCCTCAGGACAGTGTGGTCTCAGGACCCTCGGGGTCACAGAAAGACCGGGGGTGCCTGAGTGCGGCAGAGCTCCCAGGTATCGGAGCGGGGAAGCCGGCTGCAGAGACGGAGCCCAGGCGCGGGCTCTCAGCTCGGGGTTGTCATAGACCGTGATCCGCGGCACAGTCGGGCCACTGCTCCTCCAGCAGGGACCTAACAGGCGGCAGATCCGGGGAGACTCACCTTCTTCCCCCGGGAGGAGAGGTGCGGGAGCGCACCGCGGGGATCTGCTGGGTTTGGAGACTCCACCCGGGGTCGGGGGCCAGATAGAAAGGCGCGGTCACAGGCCGGGTGAGCGCGGAGTGCGGCCGGAGACCGGGGAGACAGGAGTGACTGATGGCTTTTCTCTGGGGGCGCACTGAGGAGCGGGACCCCGAGTTCTCGGCTCCTCCGGGGCGGAGACTGGGAGGCCGCCATTTTCACTCTCCGCCTCCAAAGCTGTACGGAAAGCTTGCAGGGAACAAAAGCTCCGGAGAGCAAACCCGAGCAGATGACTCAGCCCAGACCGGCAAGGGCGGGGCAATTCCGCCTCCGGCAAAGACATTTGGGAACCAGGGCAACAGGCCCCTCCCCCAGAAGATCAGCGAGAACAGCCAGCCAAGACCAGGTTTACCGATCAGTGAGAACGGCAGAACTCCAGCGCTAGGGGAATACTGCACATAGAATCCGTGGCTTTTTTACCATGTTTCTCTAGTCTTTCAAAGTTAATTTTTTTAAACTTTTTTTCCTTTTTTTTTTTTGAATTTTTCTTTTTCCCTTTTTCAACCAACTTATCAATCCCTTTTTTAAAAAACATTTTTATTTTTCATTTTTAGAGTCACCTTCTATCCCTTCATAGTAGTTACCCTTATTTTTGGCATATATATGTAAGTTGTTATCAAAATATACCCTAAATCTCTAGTGTATGGTTTTGTTCCACTCTCCTGCCTGATCACATTCTCTCCCATTTTTTCCTTTTTTTTTTTTAAATCCTCTTCTTTTTTCAACTTCTTATAAATTCCTTTTATAAAAATTTTTATAATTTTCATCTTTACAATCATATTCCATCCCTTGATCATATCAACCCTTATTTTTGTACCTATATAAGGTTTTTTTCCTTTAAAATTTTGGGAGGCACTTTCTTCTAACAGACCAAAATACACCCAAAATCTAGTGTGTGGCACTGATCTATGCACCAGCCTGATCATATTTGATCATATTCTGGGTTTTTTTGTTTTGTTCTGTTTTTATCTTTTTCTTTTTCCTTTTTTTTTTCTTTTTCTTTTCCCTTTCTTTCCCTTTCTTTTCCCCTGGCTTCACGTCTTTTCTGATTTGTTTAGAGTATATTTTCTGGGGACATTGTTACCCTGTTAGCATTTTGTTCTCTCACTCATCTATTCTCCTCTGGACAAAATGACAAGACAGAAAAAATCACCTCAACAAAAAGAACAAGAGGAAGTACTGACTGCCAGGGACCTACTCAATACAGACATTAGTACGATGTCAGATCTAGAGTTCAGCATCATCACTTTAAAGATACTAGCTGGGCTTGAAAAAAGCATGGAAGTTATTAGAGAAACCCTTTCTGGAGAAATAAAAGAACTAAAATCTAACCAAGTCGAAATCAAAAAGGCTATTAATGAGGTGCAATCAAAAATGGGGGCACTAACTGCTAGGATAAATGAGGCAAAAGAGAGAATTAGTAATATAGAAGACCAAATGATGGAAAATAAAGAAGCTGAGAAAAAAAGACATAAACAACTACTGGATCACAAGGGCAGAATTCGAGAGATAAGTGATACCATAAGACGAAACAACATTAGAATAATTGGGATCCCAGAAGAAGAAGAAAGAGAGAGAGGGGCAGAAGGTATATTGGAGCAAATTATAGCAGAGAACTTCCCTATTTGGGGAAAGAAACACGCATCAAAATCCAGGAAGCACAGAGAACCCCTCTCAAAATCAATAAAAATAGGTCAACACCCCAACATCTAATAGTAAAACTTACGAGTCTCAGAGACAAAGAGAAAATCCTGAAAGCACCTCGGGAGAAGAAACCTGTAACCTACAATGGTAGAAACATCAGATTGGCAACAGACCTATCCACAGAGACCTGGCAGGCCAGAAAGGACTGGCAGGACATATTCAGAGCACTAAATGAGAAAAATATGCTGCCAAGAATACTATATCCAGCTAGGCTGTCATTGAAAATAGAAGGAGAGATAAAAAGTTTCCAGGACAAACAAAAACTAAAGGAATTTGCAAACACGAAACCAGCCCTACAAGAAATATTGAAAGGGGTCCTCTAAGCAAAGAGAGAGCCTAAAAGCAACATAGACCAGAAAGGAACACAGACAATACACAGTAACAGTCACCTTACAAGCAATACAATGGCACTAAATTCCTATCTTTCAATAGTTACCCTGAATGTAAATGGGCTAAATGCCCCAATCAAAAGACACAGGCTATCAGATTGGATTAAAAAACAAGACCCATTGATATGCTGTCTGCAAGAGACTCATTTTAGACCCAAAGACACCCCCAGATTGAAAGTGAGGGGGTGGGAAACCATTTACCATGCTAATGGACACCAAAAGAAAGCTGGGGTGGCAATCCTTATATCAGACAAATGAGATTTTAAACCAAAGACTGTAAAAAGAGATGAGGAAGGACACTATATCCTACTTAAAGGGTCTATCCAACAAGAAGATCTAACAATTGTAAATATTTATGCCCCTAACATGGGAGCAGCCAATTATATAAGGCAATTAATAACAAAAGCAAAGAAACACATTGACAACAATACAGTAATAGTGGGGACTTTAACACCCCCCTCACCGAAATGGACAGATCATCTAAGCAAAAGATCAACAGGGAAATAAAGACTTTAAATGACACACTGGACCAAATGGACTTCACAGACATATTCAGCACATTCCATCCCAAAGCAACGGAATACACAATCTTCTCTAGTGCCCATGGAACATTCTCCAGAATCAATCACATCCTAGGTCACAAATCAGGTCTCAACCAGTACCAAAAGATTGGAATCGTTCCCTGCCTATTTTCAGACCACAATGCTTTGAAACTAGAACTCAATCACAAGAGGAAAGTCAGAAAGAACTCAAACACATGGAGGCCAAAGAGCATCCTACTAAAGAATGAATGGGTCAACCAGGAAATTAAAGAAGAATTTAAAAAATTCATGGAAACCAATGAAAATGAAAACACAACTGTTCAAAATCTTTGGGATGCAGCAAAGGCAGTCCTAAGAGGAAAGTATATAGCATACAAGCCTTTCTCAAGAAACAAGAAAGGTCTCAAGTACACAACCTAACCCTACACCTAAAGGAGCTGGAGAAAGAACAGCAAATAAAGCCTAAACCCAGCAGGAGAAGAGAAATAATAAAGATCAGAGCAGAAAGCAATGAAATAGAAACCAAAAGAACAGTAGATGAGATCAATGAAACTAGGAGCTGGTTCTTTGAAAGAATTAAAAAGATTGATAAACCCCTGGCCAGACTTATCAAAAAGAAAAGAGAAAGGACCCAAATCAACAAAATCATGAATGAAAGAGGACAGATCACAACCAACACCAAAGAAATACAAACAATTATAAGACATATTATGAGCAACTCTATGCCAGCAAATTAGATAACCTGGAAGAAATGGATGCATTCCTAGAGATGTATCAACTACCAAAACTGAACCAGGAAGAAATAGAAAACCTAAACAGACCTATAACCACTAAGGAAATTGAAGCAGTCATCAAAAATCTCCCAACAAACAAAAGCCCAGGGCCAGATGGCTTCCCAGGGGAATTCTACCAAACATTTAAAGAAGAATTAATACCTATTATTCTGAAACTGTTCCATTTCTATTTTTTCTATCCAAAAATAGAAATGGAAGGAAAACTTCCAAACTCGTTTTATGAGGCCACCATTACCTTGATCCCAAAACTAGACAAAGACCCCATCAAAAAGGAGAATTACAGACCAATATCCCTGATGAACATGGATGCAAAAATTCTCACCAAAATACTAGCCAATAGGATCTAACAGTACATTAAAAGGATTAGTCACCACGACCAAGTGGGATTTATCCCTGGGCTGAAAGGTTGGTTCAACATCCGCAAATCAATCAACGTGATACAATACATTAACAAAAGAAAGAACAAGAATCATATGATCCTCTCAATAGATGCAGAAAAAGCATTTGACAAAGTACAGCATCCTTTCTTGATCAAAACTCTTCAGAGTGTAGGGATAGAGGGCACATATCTCAATATCATAAAAGCCATCTATAAAAAACCTACAGCAAATATCATTCTCAATGGGGAAAAACTGAGAGCTTTCCCCCTAAGGTCAGGAACGCAGCAGGGATGTCCACTATCACCACTGCTATTCAACATAGTATTAGAAGTCCTAGCCACAGCAATCAGACAACAAAAAGAAATAAAAGGCATCCAAATTGGCAAAGAAGTCAAACTCTCACTCTTTGCAGATGATATGATACTTTATGTGGAAAACCCAAAAGACTCCACCCCAAAACTGCTAGAACTCATACAGGAATTCAGTAAAGTGGCAGGATATAAAATCAATGCACAGAAGTCAGTGGCATTCCTATACACCAACAACAAGACAGAAGAAAGAGAAATTAAGGAATCCATCCCATTTACAATTGCACCCAAAACCATAAGATACCTAGGAATAAATCTAACCAAAGAGGCAAAGGATCTGTACTCAGAAAACTATAAAAAACTCATGAAAGAAATTGAGGAAGACACAAAGAAATGGAAAAACGTTCCATGCTCATGGATTGGAAGAACAAATATTGTGAAGATGTCAATGCTACCTAGAGCAATCTACACATTCAATGCAATCCCCATCAAAATACCATCCACTTTTCTCAAAGAAATGGAACAAATAATCCTAAAATTTGCATGGAACCAGAAAAGACC
>NW_022590803.1:0-10062 GCF_004348235.1 Phoca vitulina
TGAGCCGAAGGCAGTCGCTTAACCAACTGAGCCACCCAGGCGCCCCCAAAAAAATTTTTTTTTTTAAGATTTTATTTATTTTTTGGGCGCCTGGGTGGCTCAGTTGGTTAAGCGACTGCCTTCGGCTCGGGTCATGATCCTGGAGTCCCGGGATCGAGTCCCACATCGGGCTCCCTGCTCGGCGGGGAGTCTGCTTCTCCCTCTGACCCTCCTCCCTCTCATGCTCTCTGTCTCTCACTGTCTCTCTCGCAAATAAATAAAAAATCTTAAAAAAAAAGATTTTATTTATTTTTTGACAGAGACGGCGAGAGAGGGAACACAAGCAGGGGAAGTGGGAGAGGAGAAGCAGGCTTCCCGCGGAGCAGGGAGCCTGATGCGGGGCTCGATCCCAGGACCCTAGGATCATGACCTGAGCCGAAGGCAGACGCTCAGCGACTGAGCCACCCAGGCTCCCCTCAAACAAAATTTTTTTAAAGATTTTTTTTTAAAGATTTTATTTATTTAACAGAGCATACACAAGCAGAGGGAAGGCAGACGCTTAACTGACTGAGCCACCCAGGCACCCCCCAAAAAAGTTTCTTTTTTTTTAATTAAAATGTAGTTCTTTGTATTTCTTTCATTGCTGATTTTCTTTAAATCATTTTTTGTTAGTTGATTGCCTGTTGTGAGCCATGCCCTTTCTGAATACTGGAGAATGGCAAGAGATGGTGAGCCACCCTTTCTTTTAAGGAGCCTGTAGTCTAGTGCTAGTGATAAGGCTTGTTTGAGGAAATCACTTGTATTGGGAAAGTCATTTAACCTCTCCAGACTTCAGTTTCCTCATCTAGATAGTGGGTTAATAATACCTAACAGGCATTATTATGAGGACTTTGTGAAATAATTCATGTGCTATCACTTAGCGCTGGTGCGTGGCTCAGAGTAGGCACTCAGTAACCATTCATTCAACTTGAATGTAGGGAACCATGCAGGGCACTATCATTAGATTCTTAAATGATGATATGAAGGACATTTTTTATTTTGGTTTTTTAAAGATTTTATTTATTTAATTGAGAGAGAGAGAGAGCAGGGGGAGTGGTGGAGAGGGACAAGCAAATTCTGCACCCAGTGCGAGCCCCATGAGGGGCTCGATCCCACGACTCCAAGATCACAACATGAGCCGAAACCGAGTCAGATACTCAACCAACTGAGCCACCCAGGCGCCCCTGAGGGCCCTTTTTTTAAAGTGTAAATTAAGAGACAGCAAGAACTGATAGCTAGAGTGTATTAGGAAAGGCTTCATGGAAGATGTAGGATTGAAAGAGGCTCAGAACTTAGATGATCAAGCTGTAGTAGTATTAGGGTGAGAAATGGAGCTGCTGATTTGGGGGAAGAGTTAGGCCCTCCCCCACTTACAGGGGGTTTCACCAGCTTTTTGTCCCCACATAATATCTGTGTTGCTTCTCTAGTGACCTCTCAGAAAGTAATTCTGCACCCAGTGGTAAAACCCTGTGGGGCTAATCCTTGTTAGTATTACTACTATTTCCATGGCAACCATCAGATGATATATGTTACTGCGGCAAGATGTGAGAAATATTTTCATCAACAAATGCCCAAATTTACTGGTAAAATGTCCCACTGGGAGATTGCCCAACTACTTAGCTGCTGTCTCCAGAATCTTAAACCCTGCTTTTCCACATTTTCATGTTTGAAAATTTAGTAGGAGATATTTTTTCAGAAAAAAATCTTGCCATGGATTTTTTCTATAAGGAAATAGCATTTTTGCACAATAGACATAACAGATAAGGTAAATCTGAGAGGAAGAAAAGGTTTTATATCTAATTTACATAGAGTCTTTGTGACTATTGATAAGTAATTAGGGACAGAGATAAAAATGATTTGTCTTCTGTCCATTTTACTTAAACAAAAGGAAAGATTTAAAAATATAATTCTTTATATTTAAAAATAAAAATTTCCTGCTGAAAATTGAACTCATTCTGTAATATGCAGATTTTATAGAATTTGTTTTGTTCCCTGTGACATTCAGGAGTGTGTTATAGACAACCTTAAGGTTGAACATGAGTGAATATATGCATGTTTTCCCTATACTCAACAAATTTGTCAGCTACATGTCTGGTACGGTTCTCAATAGTGGGGTTGTGAGCAGCAAATGAAACAGAGGCCCTGCCCTTTTGGAACTGACATCAAGGGCAGAGAGAGGCAGTAACTCAATTAACAAAGAGCTGTATGTCAGGTAAGTGCCATAGAGAAAAATTAAACAGAGGATAGGAATAGAGACTGACGCGTGTAGGGTAGGGTAAACAAAGCAGACCTCTCTGATGAGATGACATTTAAGAGACTCATGTGCATGACTGAACAGCTTGTGAATAGCTAAGGGAAGAGAATGCCAGGCAGAGGGATAGCAAACACGCACATCTGATATAAGAGTATGCTCAACAGCGCTGAGGACAGTAAGCAGGACAGTATGAGTGGAACAGAGAGAATACAGTGGATAAATATAGATGAGAGATGAGGTTGGTGTTGGGAAGGAATCTTGTAGAGCCTTTAAGCCATGATAAGAACTTTATCGTATTTTATTCTGAGTAAGATGAAAGCTTCTAGACTGTTTTGAGCAGGGACATGATCTGACTTGGGTTTCTAAAGGATTGCTCTGCTGTGTGGAGAATGAACTGTGGAAGGACAAGGCTGAATGCAGAGAGACCAGTTAGGTGATTGCTGCGGTCAGTAGTCTAGGTGAGCAATTATGCTGGCTAGAACTAGGGTGGAAGAATGGAGACAGAAATGGTGGGTTGCTGAATATTTATTTTTCTCAGTAAGTACTCATTCAGTGTTTATTATAAACCAGGCACTGTTCTAACAGCTTTTTAGATACCAACTCATTCGTGCTCATAACAGTCCTCTGAGGTTGATTTCAAAGGCATAGCCCACAGGATTTGTAGATGGACTGGATGTGGGTGTTAAGGGGAAAAAGGGTGTCAAGGATGGTTCCTGTGTTTGGGACTGAAACTCCTAAGAATGGAGTTGCCTTCTCCTGAAAAAAGGTGGACTTGGGAGAAGCATGTTTGGGTGGAAGCCCTAGGATCAGGAGTTTGGTTTTTGTACATGTTGAGTTTAAGACGCACAGTAGCTATCCAAGTGGATGTGTTGAGTAGGTAGTTGGATATCTGAACTTAAAGTTAGAGAAGAGGTCAGGGCTGGAGATAAATTACAAAAGAAGTCTCAAAGCATTCCAGAAGAACTGCCAACTGGATATCTGGTTTTTGCTGCTAAACCTAACCAGGAGTAGATATGAGGGCAGTCTTTTCCCTTAGGCGTGGTCATGTGGCATTTTCATTGACCTGCATTTGAATACTAGCTCTTTTGTTTACTAATTAAGTGACCTCAATTATGTGACTTAATCTCTTCTAGTTTCAGTTTCTTCATCTATAAAATGGGTTAATTGGACTCATCCCATAGTATTGTTAAGATTAAATGAAATAACTGTACATTACCTAGAGCAGTGCTTGGACATAGGAAGTGCTTAATAAATATTTATCTTCCCCTTTTTCAGGTTTAGTCTCTCTCTCTCTCTCTCTCTTTTTTTTTTTTAAGATGTATTTATTTGACAGAGCGCACAAGCAGGAGGAGTAGCAAAGGGAGAGGGAGAAGCAGGCTCTCCGCTGAGCAGGGAGCCCGATGCAGGGCTCAATCCCAGGACCACTCAGGCGCCCCTCAGGTTTAGTTTCTTGCATTCAACCCAAACTAATAGAACATGAGCTTCTCTTCCAGGATAAAAGAAATCTGAACTTAAAGCCTACTCCCACATACACTTTTTTGGTGGTGCCTATTTAATAACAAGCTACCCAAAAGGGATTTCAGATTTATTTCTTATCAAATGATAATCTTTTAAAAAAAGGAATTCCAGTGAAGTTTATAGAAGGCACAGGGAAAGAAGATGTAGGTTCTGAGTATTAAAAGGTTTCACATACAAAAGCAGAGTGATGGTACAGGTAGAAACACCAGGCTGCAAATCCACTGATCAGTCATGGGTAATTTACATCAAAGCCTAAGTAACTCCGCATGAGCCATGGCGATGACCTATAGAGGGAAATAGTGCCCTTTACTGGGGCTGGACTATTTAAATCAAAGGGAATTATCTCATTAATTCCCTGATGATCCTGGTGGAACTTTACTAATGGGACACTCCTGGGGTTTAGCTTAATCCCACTTCTATTTTCTATAATCATAGCTTGACTGTCTCAAAAAGTACTTACTTAAGGTGTTCACATTTCATTTCATACAATGAATATTTGAGCACCTACTATGTGCCATGTACTTCTTCAGGGAAACAATGATAACTAGAAGGTATAACTCCTGTCCTTAAATTCTTCACTATATAAGAGAGAAAACAGACATGTAAACAAATAAAATAGAGTGTATGCTAAGTGCTGAAATACTGAAAGTGATGTAGTCATTTTACCCTGGGAGATTATAAAAGCAATATAGAAGTCACCTCTGGACTGCGCTGTTAAGATTTAGAATTGATCCAGTAAAAAATTTCATGTAAAGACATTCTAAAAAGGGAGCACACAGTAAGCAAAATCATGGAGGCAAGTTCAGGGTAAAAAGAAAAAGGCATAATTTGATTAATACAGTAGTTTTGTTTTTGTGGTGGTGGGAAGGAGAAAGTGACCACTAGTTTGGAAAGCAATTTTTTCACTAACCCTTCTCCAGTTCCAAACCAAGAACATTTTAACTTTCTAACCTTTTGAGGTCTTGATGAGTTCCCTGGTGAGCCATCTGACCAAAAGACCAATAAATAAATTAATTAATTAATTAAAATTAATTAAAATTACTAGAATTTTCTTTCTTTCTTAGGCTTAGACATGTCGTTTATTTTCTAGGGGCATCCTGAATGGGTCCCTGTGACACCATTTGTCTTCTAGTGAAAGACACCCAAGAGTTTACCCCAGCCTATTCCCATCATTGTCCTAAATTAAACTTCTGTTAAATAGAACATCATTCAAAGTAGCTGCCTTCTCCTCAGCCTTTCTGTTTATTATGCAAAGGTTCTCCATTTCTTCTTCAAGCATCTTCAAGCAGTCTTCTTTTGAAAGCGTAAATATTTCACATTGCAGGAAATCCTTGGTACTCAGTATTTTCAGCCCTGAGGGAGCAGGAAAGCCTGGTCCAAAATACACATGTTAACAGTGCCTCAGTTTAGCTAGATAGTAATTCATCTTTACCTTGGTTCCCTTCTCATATCCACTCCTCCGTTTGCCCCTAAGAACTTTCCGGTTGTCTCTATTATTACCATACCACCATCCACGGATAAAAGAGAGTGCCTAAATTTTCGGCAACTCTGAGCTGTCATTCTCCCCACCCTCCATCAATCCCTGTGCCAAATTTTCCTGGGCTCTTTCTTTAGGCTCTTTAAGATCTGCCCTCATTTACATTTAATCTTTTAGACTTTTTTCTGCCAATAACTTAAACCTCAGATCTCCAGTCAGGGTTGATCTTGGAGATTATTAGAGCTAGTGATGACGGCAGTAGCAACAAGTGCTCCCACACAGAGTACTTACTCTATGTCAGACACTGTCCTAAGCACTTTACCTCTGTTAATTCATTTCATCCTCACAACAGCTTTTTGAGATAGATACCACTTTATCCTCACTTCACAGGCAAAGAAACAAAAGCATGGAGAGTTAAGTCTGCATGAGCTCAGCCACAGTGTGGTATCTGGTAGAGGAGGACCACGTTCCGTTTCAGACCCTGAGTTATTAGCAAGGCAGTTTTCCCCCAAGAACTGAGTCTTACTCATCTCTGCATCCTTGATTCAAAGTATAAAAAACAAGTGTTCCATCCATGTTGGAATCAGTGCCAAGTGCCAGGCCATCAAGTTAACACAGAGGATTGTGTCCTTTTGGTTCAAAAAAAAAAAAAAAGAGGACAAAGAGTGAATCAAAACTCTGTGAATACAGTATATTGGGAATATCTGGGCCTATTTTATTATGAGTCCTCATAGAATATTTAAAAATAAAAACTTTTTAGTCTCTTCTCTCTGGCTTCTGAAATATTTTTTATTAACTGGTAGTAGGGATCTGACACTGAATAATGACCCTCTTTCAGCAACAAAAGTGGATTGACATTTGTCCTTTTCTCTTTTTCAATTAAAGCCTGTGCTGCCAGAATTACTGGTCTTTGATGTTGAGGGATTATGTTTGTGACCATGATTAAAAGGATGATGATAAAACCATTATAATGCTCTAATTTTAAAGTTAGTTCAAATAAAATAAAATTAGCACGGTCCCTATCTCATTCAGTGCACCTTCTGAATGTTAAAGAGCACATACTTGGTATAAGCAGGACCAGCAGTCATGCATTGACTTCATCAGGCATCTCCTCACATGACTAATAAACATTGTTAGTAGCGTCAGACCTGCCTCATTCCAGCGTCCCTGAAAATTGTCGGCTATGTGACTATTAATTTTTGTCTTTTATAAAAATGGTAATAAAATGGAAAGAAACTGGAACAGGAGTTGAGAACTAACTAAGTCTGTGATCTTAAGTAAGTCCCTTGCCATCACTTGTTCCCATCATGTCCTGGTAGGCCTGATTTTGTTGACCCGCGCCTCTGTTTCATCACATGCTGTCTTCAGGGTTTAAACCAGAAGGTCTCTGAGGTTATAACTTCCAAATTGCATGTTTTCCTTTGAATGAATGCATGTTCTATTTGGAGTTTTTACTTTATTAGAATTAATAGTACTAGTTCTAACACACTACATATTTAATCTGTGCTAAACGTGTTGTCCATGTTATTGCATTTTAATACTGGCATAACTTTAAAAATCTTTTAATTACCATTTTTCAGACGAGGAAGCTGATGTATAGTGGTTATATAATCTCTCAAGGTCACCAAGCTGTTTACTTTGTTCTTCCTCCTCTCAAGATTACCATATTTTGTCTCGAGTTACTTGTGTACTTCTCATACCATCTTCCATATATACAAATATTTATTCTGTGACTTATATTGGCTGCTTCATGAGTATTCATTTCCTCAGCTATTTGCGGATGGAGATTGCATCGTATATTTCTTTATATTCCTCATAGGGGTTTGAAACTTTGTCAATTTTCAAACTTAAAAGTCAAAAAATAAATAAATGGATATCTTCTCTTGCCCCCTCAATCTTTCTAAGTTCATGCTGTCTGAGGTTCCCTGGGATTACTGATCACTCTCCCCAGCCTCATATTACTGAAGATACTGATCTTTGGTTTGATGTTTACAATATTATTTTCTTTCTTTCACTTTTCTCCCTAGAATGTCATCCTATGAATTTACTTATTTTAAGAAAATAAAAATAGCTTTATTTTTCCCAATATTAAGATAATACATATTTCTGTAGAATATTCAAACATTACAGAAAATAGTTTTTTCCAAAGTGAAAATCTGTAGGAATCTAATGTCCCCCAGAGGTAATCACAGATAACATTTTGATGAATGGTTTTCCAGACATTCTTATACAAGTGTGCATTCTTATATGTATGTGTGCATATAAATAAATACACACTCATAATTTTGTATGCTAGAATCAAATGTGCTATGTTTTTTACTTTAAATTACATTGTGAAATCTTTCCATATTAATACATGTAGATGCATATAGCATTCCACGACACTGATTAACGTTTTCAATCCAGCCTGCTAATAGCAAATATTTAGGTTGCTTCCAGCTTCTTACTATTAAAAACCATGCTGTACTGAACATCCTTGTACAGCCATACCTCATTTTACTGTGCTTGTGCTTTATTGCAATTTGAAATTATGCATTTTTTCCAAATTGGAGGTTTGTGACAACCTGCATTGAGCAAGTCTACCATTGCTAGTTTGCCAACAGCATTTGCTCACTTTGTGTCTCATGTGTTGCATTTTGGTAATTCTTGCAGTATTTCAGACTTCTCCATTATTACTATATTTCTTCTGGCAATCTGTGACCTGTGATCTCTGATGTTACTACGGTAGTTATTTTGGGGTGCCACGAAACATGCCCGCAGGAGACGGCGAACTTAATCAATAAACGTTGAGTGTGTTCTGACTTCTCCACTGCTCTCCTGGCGGCCACTCCCCCGTCTCTCGCCCTCTCCTCAGACCTCCGCATTCCCTGAGACACAGCAATGTTGACATCAGGCCTCTAAGTGCGCAAGTAAAAGGAAGAGTTGCACATCTCGTCACTTTAAATCCAAAGCTAGAAATGATTAAGCTTAGTGAAGAAGGCACGTCAAAAGCCAAAAGGTGCCAAAAGCTAGGCCTCTTGCACCAACCGGTAGCCAAGTGGCAGATGCAAAGGAAGAGATCCTGAAGGAAATGACAAGTGCTACTCTGGGGAACACACGAATGATAAGGAAAGAAAACAGCCTTCCTGCTGACCTGGAGAAACTGTGTGTGGTCTGGATGGAAGCTCAGACCTGGCACAACACTCCCCGAAGCCAAAGCGAACCCAGAGCAAGGCCCTAACTCCCTTCCATTCTGTGAAGGCTGAGAGAGGTGAGGAGGCTGCAGAAGAAACGTCTGAAGCTAGCCGAGGTTGGTTCACGAGGTTTAAGGAAAGAAGCCATCTCCATAACACAGAAGTGCAAGGTGAAGCAGCAGGTGCTCGTGTAGAAGCTGCACCAAGCTCTCCAGAAGACCCAGCTAAGATCATCCATGAAGGTGGCCACGCCCAACAACAGATTTTCAGTGTCGATGTTAAGAGCCTACTTTCGGAGGAAGATGCCATGTAGGACTTTGGTAGCTAGAGAGGAGAAGTCAGTGCCTGGCTTCCAAGCTGCAAAGGACAGGCTGACTCTCTTGTGAGGGGCTAATGCAGCTGGTGTCTCTGAGTGGAAGCCACTTACCATTCTGAAAATCCTAGGGCCCTGAAGCATGATGCTAAATGTACTCCGCCCGTGCTCTGTAAATGGGTCAACAAAGCCTGGGTGACAGCGCATCTGTTTACAACAAGACTGCCTGAATATTTCAAGCCAGCTGTTGAGACCTGCTGCTCAGAAAAAAAGAGATGCCTTTCAGAATATCACTGCTCATTGGCAGTGCACCTGGTCACCCGAGAGCTCTGATGGAGTGGAGATGTACGAGATTAATGATGTTTTCATGCCTGCTAACACAGCATCCATTCTGCCACCCGGGGACCAAGGAGTCATTTCAACTTTCAGGCCTTATTAGTTGAGAAATATATTTGAAAGGCTCGAGCTGCCGTAGATAGTGCGTCCTCTGATGGGTCTGGGCAAAGTAAATTAGAAACCTTCTGGAAGGGGTTCACCATTCTAGAGAACACTAAGAACATTCCTGATTCACGGGAGAGGTCAAAATAGCAATGTTAACAGAGTGTGGAAGAGGTCGACCCAACCTTCGTGGAGGACTTGGAGGGGTTCAAGACTTCGGTGGAGGAAGTAGCTGCAGATGGGGTGGGAACAGCAAGAGAACTAGAATTAGACGTGGAGCCTGAAGATGGGACTGAATTGCTAGAAACTCGTGATAAAACTTGAAGCGATGAGGAGTTGCTTCTCGTGGATGAGCAGAGAAGGTGGTGTCTGGAGATGGAATCTACTCCTGGTGAGGATGCTGTCAAGACTGTTGACACGACGACAAAGCACTCAGAACGTTCCACACACTCAGTCGATAAAGCAGCAGCAGGGCTGGAGAGGACGGACTCCAAGTTTGAAAGAAGTTCTGCAGTGGGTAAAATGCTATCAAACACCATTGCCTGCTACAGAGAAATCGTTCGTGAAAGGGAGAGTCAATTGATGTGGCAAACGTCGTGTTGTCTTATTTTAAGAAACTACCACAGCCTCCCCAGCCTTCAGCGGCCACCACCCCGATCAGTCAGCAGCCATCAACAGCGAGGCAAGACCCTCCACCAGCAGAAAGAGGACTCGCTGAAAGCTCAGATGATGGTTAGCATTTTTTAGCAATAAAGTATTTTTAAGCTGAGATACGTAAGTTTGTTTGGACATAATGCTACTGCACACTTAACAGATTATGTGTAGTGTAAATACAACTCTTATGTGCACTGGAAAACCAAAAAATTCATTT
>NW_022590804.1:0-10058 GCF_004348235.1 Phoca vitulina
TCCTTGATTCCACAGCTCCTACAAAGAGATCCATAGCAGTTTTGTCCCCATAAATGTCATTGTATTGTAATTGTATATTTATCTGTCTTTGAAGCGAGGGATGTGTATTTCCTTGTATATGGTTGGATTTCATAACTGTTCTGTGAATTAATAAATGTTCATTGAGATGGGTAACAGAATTTTACAAAAAAAATTGTTTTTGTTCTTTACCAGTAAAATTATTAGAAAACATTGGCTTTTTAATGGATATTTTAACTGGATTTTTTTTTAAGTAGTGATCCTGGTTTGCATATGAAGGAGGTAAGGAAAGATGAAAATGAAAAACGGACATCAAAAGTATCTGTGATTACACCAGGGCTTGAGAAGGCTGATTCCCTACCTTCTCGTCCACTACAAGTGAATGATGACAGCACTTCAAGTGAAATGGATCAGGATGAAGTAAGGTAAAATCTATAAATTCTTTATTTCCCTCTGAAGGAAGTTTAGCAGTGATTACTTTTTAGGGAAATAAAACGCTGTCGTGTAGGTACAGGCTAAGGCAAGAAATACTCAAGTATATCAGATACACTGCTTGAAAGGTTAAGATGAGGACAAGTGACTTTGACAAGGAGCAGTTTCAATAGTCACCATGGAAGCTGGACTGTAATGAATAAGTATAAACAACTCCTTAGAGAATTTTTACGGGGAAAGGTAATAGAGAAATGGATGATAACTGAAAAAGAATGTGGAATTCAAGGGAATTTTCTTTCTTTTTTAATTTTAAGATGGGGGCTTTTAGAGTACATTTGTATGCTGCTGGAAATGATCCAATAGAGATAGACATGGTTATTTAATTTTGTTTGCATTTCCAAATATTAGAAAGCTTGTTGATTGTATTACATTATCTTTTTTTTTTTTAAGATTTTTTATTTTTTATTTGACAGAGAGAGAGTACAAGCAGGGGGAGCGGCAGGCAGAGGCAGAGGCAGAGGGAGAGGGAGAAGCAGGCCCCCTGCCCAGCAGAGAGCCCGATGTGGGACTCGATCCCAGGATCCCGGGATCATGGCCTGAGCCAAAGGCAGACGCCTAACGACTAAGCCACCCAGGCGCCCCTATTTTAAGATTTTTTTATTTGCTTGACACAGAGAGAGAGAATGCACAAGCAGGGGGAGTGGCAGGCGGAGAGAGAGGGAGAAGCAGGCTCCCCGCCGAGCAGGGAGCCTGATGTGGGACTCGATCCCAGGACCCCGGGACCATGACCTGAGCCGAAGGCAGATGCTTAATGACTGAGCCACTCAGGCACCCCTGTATTACATTATCTTTTAAAGATTACAGTAATTGTCCTTAGTACTCCTATTCATGTAGTTTTGTGGCAAGAGGTGGTTTTTTTGTTTTTTTTAAGATTTTATTTATTTGACAGACAGAGACATAGCAAGAGAGGAAACACAGGCAGGGGGAGTGGGAGAGGGAAAAGCAGACTCCCGCTGAACAGGGAGCCCGATGCGGGGCTCGATCCCAGGACCCTGGGACCATGACCTGAGCCAAAGGCAGAAGCTTAACGACCGAGCCACCCAGGTGCCTGTGGCAAGAAGTTGTTGATTCAGAATTGGTTCCCCAGTGGAGTATTGTCATATAATTGAATGTGCAGATACTATCATTCATAGACTTAAAAGTATATAAATAATAGTAAATATACAAACCCTTAGGGCCCTTCTGAGTAGAACTAATCATTCCTTGATGATTTTAGATATTCAGTGCCTTTGACAGTATCATGAATAGCTATGGTTTTGTTAGGGACTTTGAAGTATCTGGTTGCATTAAGTTAATATTTGTTTAGATTCTGGGGAAAGGGGAAAGACTTTATTTATACTTGAAAAATAAACTATTAATCTGTCATAGATTATTACTTTTAGATTATAAAGTTCTAATTACAAAAGCCATGGTTCCTGTACCAACGGTGTCATTGACACATATTGTGTGCTCAGTAAGTATGTATTTGTGAATAAACAGTTGAATAAATAGATGAATGCCATTGATGAACTTCTTCAGAAGAAGCAGATCTTTAGTTTATTGAAAGTAGATTTTCAGTATTGCCTAGGTATGAAGTCTTTTTATTTTAAAAATACATGTGTAAGATTCATAAATTATTATTTATAATTATAGCTAAAATGGAATAATAGATTCATTTGCTATCATATTACTTGGAAACACTCAAATATTACTATCACCACATATTGTAAGACACATGTTTTGAAGGCACATATCCTGGATTTGAATTCTGGGTCTACTCCTGACCAGCTGTATGGGCTTGGGGAAGTGACTTATTTCTGTGCCTCATTTTCTTCCTGTGTAAAATACCTAATATAATTACCTATGTTTATAAGATTGTTGTGAGGCTTAAAATACTTTCAAGATGTGTAAGGTGTTCGTAATAATGCATAGTAGTTGTACAGTAAGTCCTCAAAACACTAGTATCATGATTATTAAAAAAGGGTTTCTTTCAAATAAGAACTTAACTTGCACTTTCCCAATAGTTTTTAGAGCCAATAAAAGCTTGTTTTTATTGAAAATGACAACAAAAAATGTGGTATATTTCTTCATATCAAATAATGCAAGTAACATTATGCTTTTCCTTTGCTTTTTGTCCATTTGATCTAAATTTAATGCTTTGTTAATATTATTAATAATATTGTTTAGATATGATTGAGATATTCTTTGTATTTTAAGCATTTAATACTTGCCTGAAAAGAATTGTTTTTTTTTTTTAGACCTGCAAAGAAAACATCTCATGAAAAGAAAGAGGTGAAAAAATACGTATAATTCTATTTCATTTATTTTTTAATTTTCACTTTATTATATTACTTTGATTAATAATATTTATTAGAAATATTATTCCATGGTAAAAATTTACTTTAGGAAGGACATAGTGAAAACATAGAAAATCTTCCTTTGTTGTATAGACATTTATTGTGAAAAAGTTATTCAGAAGTACTAATTATTGATAAAGGTTGTTTTGATAAAAATCAGTTCTTTTGAAAAGTACCTATGTTTTTGCTCTTATAAAAAGATGGGTATTTATCATCTCTCTACACTTAGTATATTTTATGAATATTCGGGAGACATTTTGAAATAGTTATTTTTTATTTGTAGGTCAAAAAGCAAATTAACTTTATGGATGACCTTGACTTAACTGAGTCATCTGGAACAGCTTCAGAGGATTCCAAGTTGCCTTGCTCTAATTATATGAGTTGCAAGTCGCTAATTGTACAAGTTGGCAAGGATTGTAAAGGTAGGACCATTGTATAAATAGAAAGCCTTTGTATGTATATTACTGTAGTGATATGTGCACATCTTGTAGAGTGCTGTACCACACAACACTCATGAGCTACTCATCTCAGAAATATCTTTTATATGAAAATAGAGAACTGTTGAATACTCTCAGCCAAAGGGCTATAATTTCCACTCTATGTTTTGTCATGGGAATGGCACACCTGATGTGTTGTTAACTCCGCTTCTCTGCTGTGCCTTCACCCAAGGTCAGGTTACCATTATTTTTCTCCTAGAGTACTGAAATAACCTCAGGACTCTTTTCCCTGTCATTCCACCTCCCAGAATCTTGGTCTACACTGCAACCATAGTTATCATAATTTTTAAAAATTCATGTTTCATCACGTTACCCCCTTGCTTAAAGCATAGCTGTTACTTCTCATTGCTCTAAGGTGAAAGACCACCGTACTCTAGCTTCATCTTGTATTGTTTCATATCCTTCTTTTTTTTTTCTTTTTTTTATTTTAAAGATTTCATTTATTTGACAGAGAGAGACACAGTGAGAGAGGGAACACAAGCAGGGGGAGTGGGAGAGGGAGAAGCAGGCTCCCGGCGGAGCGGGGAGCCGGATGCGGGGCTCGATCCCAGGACTCTGGGATTGTGACCTGAGCCGAAGGCAGACTCGTAACAACTGAGCCACCCAGGCGCCCATGTTTCATATGCTTCTTTCCATCTGTGTCTCAGCCACTGTTTTAGATGTTTTTTCCTATAATAGAGCTTTTTCCCCCCCAACTGCTTTAGTTAGGGAAACTGCACATATATGAAGTGTATAATTTGATAGTTTTGACATATGTATATGCATATGAAACCATAACCGTAATTCAGGCAGTTAACATATCTATCACCCGTAAGTCTCATGTCTCTTTATATTCCCTTGTTACGAAACTGCCAAATTGTTTTCTAAAGTAGTTGTACCATTTTCCATTCCCAGCAGCAGTGTATGAGAGTTCTAATTTCTCCCTGTATATTCATGAACACTTAGTATTGTCAGTTTTTTAAATCTTAGCCATTCTGATGGGTATGTAATATATATATCATTATGGTTTTAATATACATTTCCCTAGTAACTGTTAATGTTGAGCATATTTTCATGTGCTTATTTGCCATCTGTATATCTGCTTTGAACTATCCAAATCCTTTGTCATTTTAAAAATTAGGTTATTTTCTTATTTGTTGAATTTTGAGAATTCTTTGTATATTCTAGATATAGTTCCTTTATCACCTATATATATTTTGAAGATTTTATTTATTAATTTGACAGAGAGAGAGACAGCTGGAGAGGAAACACAAGCAGAGGGAGTGGGAGAGGGAGAAGCAGACTCTCTGCTGAGCAGGAAGCCTGATGTGGGGCTCGATCCCAGGACCCCAGGATAATGACCTGAGCTGAAGGCAGACGCTTAACAACTGAGCCACCCAGGTGCCCCTCACCTATATTTTTTTGTAAAGATTTTCTCCCAATCTGTGACTTTTCATTCTCTCAACAGTGTCTTTTGAAGAGCAGTTTTTCTTTTTGATGAAATCCAGTTTATCCATTTGTTCTTCTATGGATTTTTGCTTTTGGTGTTCCTATCTAAGAAATCTTTGCCTAGCACAAAGTCAGAGGTTTTCTCTCATGCTTTCTTTTAGAAGTTTCGTAGTTTAAAAACGAAGTTTTATAGTTTTAGGTCTTACATTTAGATCTGTGATCCATGTGATCCATGTCATCCATTTTGTATTCTTTTTTTTTTTTCTTAAGATTTTATTTACTTATTTGACAGAGAGAGAGCGTGAGCAGGGGGAAAGGCAGGCTGAGGGAGAGGGAGAAACAGGCTCCCCGCTGAGCAGAGAGCTGGACATGGGGCTCGATCCCAGGACCCTGGGATCATGACCGGAGCCAAGGCAGACACTCAACCAGCTGAGACACCCAGGCGCCCCTATTTTGTATTCTTTTTTTTTTTTTTTTACTTATGATGGGCATAGTATAGATCCAGGTTCATTCTTTTTGCATATGGATATCCAGTTGTTCCAGCACCATTTGTTGAAAAGGCTGTATTTTCTCCACTTCAGGCCATTGTGTCTTTGTCAGGATCAGTTGACCATATGTGTGTGGGTTTATTTATGGACTCTATTCTGTCCCATTAATCTCTTTGGCCTTCTTTATGTCAATATCATGCTGTTTTAATTACTACCAGTTTATGATAATTTTTGAAATCAGGTAGTTAGTGTTAGTCCTCCAGTTTTATTCTTTTTGAGGGTTCTTTTGCTATTGTATTCTAGATCCTTTGTGTTTCCAGAACACGAATTGTATTTATTTTATTCATTTTTTCCACATGAATTTTAGGGTCAGCTTGTCATTTTCTAAAAAAAAGAAAAAAAAACAACTCTGGTGGTCTTCTGGAAATCAAGTTTGGATTACGTTGAATATACAGATTAATTTTAACAATATTGAATTTTCAACTCCAAACAGAGTATCTCTCTACAATTATATAAGTCTTCTTTAATTGTCTTGGTAATATTTTGTAGTTTTTAGTGTATAGGTCTTTTTATCTTTTATGATATTACCTGTGGTTATTTTTTATTTTTCAATGCAGTTTCAATTTTTAATTAATTAAAATTAATTTTTAATTCTTCATTTTAATTTTTTGTTGCTAATATGTAGAAATACAGTTGATTTTTGTATAATGATTCTGTGTCCTCCAAACTTGATGAGTTCATTTATTAGTTCTAGTAGCTTTTTAAAAAATTCTGTCAGATTTTCTACATAACCAAAGGTTATCAAACTTTAACTCCTGTTTTACTAATTTCTTAAGGTGGAGCCAAAGGTCATCAATTTGAGACTTTTCTTCTTTTTTCATATATACATTCAGTGCTGTAAATGCTCATATGAGTGCCACTGTAGTAGCAGGGTTTCAGAAATTCTAACATGTTATGTGTATTCAGTCCGGAATACTTTCTAACTTCTTTTTTCAGTACTTCTTTGACCCAGGGGTTATTTAAAGACTTTATTTATTTGAGAGAGAGAGAGAGAGAGAGCATGAGCTGGAGGGGAAGCAGCCTCCCCTCTGAGCAGGGAGCCAAATGTGGGGCTTGATCCCAGGACCCTGAGATCATGACCTGAGCTGAAGGCAGATGCTTCATCAACTGAGCCACCCAGGTGCCCTGACCTAGGGGTTGGTTATTCAGATGTGTGTTAATTAGTTTATGGTCACAGAGCACACTTTTATGACTTCAGTCCTTTTGACTTACTCCTTTTATTACAATTTATTTTATGACCGAAAATATAGTCTCTTTTGGTAAGTGTTCCATGGATACTGGAGAAGAATGACGGTGTTCCAGTCTACTATATCCTTGCTGATATTCTGCCTATTGAAATCTCAGACTATAACTGTGAATTTGCCTGTTTCTCTGTAATTCTATCGATTTTTGCTTTATGTATTTTGAACCTATTAATAGATGCATAAACACTTAGGTTTGTTATGCTTCTTTTAATTGACCCTTCTATCATTATAAAATGACCTTATTTATTGCTGCTTATGTTTTTTGTTTTGAAATCTATTTTGTCTGGTATTAATATAGTCACTCAGGCTCAGCATTCTTTTCTCAAGTTGTTAGTGTGGGCTCTCATATTTCTGCCTTTTAAAAAATTTGTGTCTTCACACTTAAAGGGTATTTTTTTAATAGGTGGCATATAGTTGGGTCTTCCTTTTTCATCCATTTTGACAGTCTGCCTTTTAATCGAGGCTTTTAGACCATTTTCGTTTAATGGGATTATTAATGTAGTTGATCTGAATCTGTCATCGTATTGTTTGGCTTCCATTTGTCCTATCTGCTTTTTACTCCTATTCCCTTCTTTTTCTGCTTTCTTTTAAACTACTCAAGTAATTTTTATGATTTAGTTTTATTTATGTGAGTATGTATATTATTTTGTTTACTCTAGCTATAACTCTTCAGGTGTGCTATTTTAGTGATTAGGGTTTAAAGTATATGACTTAAGCATCACAGTCCACCTTTGAGTAATGTTATACTACATCATAGTAGTTCAAGAAAATTATAATAGCTTACTTCCATTTCTTCTCTCCTAGCCAGATCCTTCTGGATCTGTGGGATGATAGTTTTCATTATTTAGAAAGGTTTTGGTCACTTTTTCTTTTTCTTTTTTTAAAGATTTTATTCATTTATTTGAGAGAAGGAGAGTGAGAGTGCACGAGCGGGGGAAGGGGCAGGGCAGAGGGAGAAGCAGACTCCCCGATAAGCAGGCAGTCTGACACGGGGCTTGATCCCAGGACCCTGAGATCATGACCTGAGCTGACGGCAGACACTTAAGCGACTGAGCCACCCAGGCGCCCCGAAAATATCTTTTATAGTGAAGTCATTCAGTATCTATTTGTGTAAAGTATGAGTGAGTGAATGTGAAAGCACACAGTCCTTTATATGCAAAAAGTACTCACATGTTTTATTTCTTTTTTTTTTTTTTTAAAGATTTAATTAATTTATTGGAGAGAAGGAGAGCATGAGTGGGGGGTGGGAGAGAAGAACAGAGGGGAAGGCGGGGGAAGAATCTCAAGCAGACTCCGTGCTGAGGTTGGAGCCCCGCGTGGGGCTCGATCCCCCGACTCTGAGATTATGACCTGTGCCGAGACCAACAGTTGGATGCTTAACCAACTGAGCCAGCTAGGCGCCCTATATATTTTATTTGTTTCTGTTTTTTCTCTGATGTAGATTCTACTACTTGATTAAAATCCAGGATGCGATGCTTTTGTATAAAAAATTAGTAGAACTTAAAAAAAATCAGCGTAAACAACTTAAAAGAAAAAATAAAGCAATGGAAAATAAGGTTAACGGACTAGAGAAGGAGCTATGAGAAACAAAAGAGTTGGAATTGAAGTTGGAGCATCAAAAAGTGAGATGGGAACAAGAAGTCGGCGGTTTGAGGTATGACATCTTGGTTTTAAGGAAATATTTGAACCTTGTACGTTTTTTTTTTTTTAACAGGCTCCACACCCAATGTGGGGCAAGAACTCACAGCTGTGAAGTCAAGAGTCGCCTGCTCTACCAACTGAGCCAGCCAGGTGCCCGTTGAACTCTTTACTTTTGTACTACAGATGTGTAGGAGAAGTTTGATAATTGCTAACTTCCCTTCTGGAATCTTTATAGGGAAGAAAACTTCTTTAGTAGTGCGAAGTATGAGATTTTTCAAAATAGTTCAGCAAGGGCGCCTGGGTGGCTCAGTTGGTTAAGCGACTGCCTTCGGCTCAGGTCATGATCCTGGAGTCCCTGGATCGAGTCCCGCATTGGGCTCCCTGCTCGGCAGGGGGCCTGCTTCTCCCTCTGACCCTCTCCCCTCTCATGTGCTCTCTCTCTCTCATTCTCTCTGTCTCAAATAAATAAATAAAATCTTTAAAAAAAAAAAAAAAACAAAAAACAAAATAGTTCAGCAAGTTCCTGACAGTGAATACTTCTACTGATAATTTAATGTATATTCCAAATCCTAATTTTAATGACCATATAGAAGTCCACCGTATGGAATCCTCATTATTTAACAAATTGTATTTTGGTTCTTTTCCATTTTGCTATACTTTAATTAATGCTGTCAGCATTGTCTTTTATATAAATCTGTTTCTAGAATTCTGCTTGCTTACTTGGAAGAAATTCTTCAATATAGTGTTGTTTGCTTAAAATACAAACATTTTTAAAGAAGGTCTTTGATCCTCTTTTTAAATTGTTCTCTGGGAAGTTTATATTAATTTATATGCCCATCAACAGAGTATGAAATGGCCATTTTTCTCAAGACAGGAAAGATTTTAAAAATGTATTCAGTTTGAAACATATGCAGCGATGAAAGAGTAAAATGGAAAATGATTACTGCTCAGTGTTTTCAGTATCTCTCTTATAAAATCAATCCAAGAGTCTATGCTGTAAGCACATATGACTCTTGATTGTTTCCTTAATTACTATGGATCCTGTGTTCTAAAAGGGGTTTTCAGATGATTTATAAAATGGATAGTAGGGGTGCCTGGGTGGCTCAGTTGGTTAAGGGTCTGCCTTTGGCTCAGGTCATGATCCCAGGGTCCTGGGATCGAGCCCCATCTCCAGATGTCTGCTCGGCGGGGAGCCTACTTGTCCCTCTCCCTCTGCCTGCTGCTCCCCCTGCTTGTGCTCTCTCTCTCTCTGTCAAATAAATAAATAAAATCTTAAAAAAAAAAGTAAAATGAATAGTAATCAACAAGGTAAATTGAGAATATTGCAGAAGAAGAAACATAAAATGTATAGGGCTATCTATATAAAATGTATAGATATTAGACTCCGCAGCCTAGTCCTGGATCACCGTAATCTGCAGGTGTGTGTTGTGTAAGTGACATCTGCAGGTGCTGCTGCCTTAGACTGCAAATCATTTTTGGAGGTACCTGTGATGTATTGTGAAGTAGAAATTTACTTCTAGTGAATTTATAAACTGTTTTATAAAGAGCAACTTCTCTTTTTAATTAGTAACTACATTATCTGTTCTAATGGAGGAGTAATTATGACTCTATGGGGAAAATGCTAAGCTAGTTCTCTTTTCAGAAACACCATGGAAGTTCTGCTTAAAAGGTTTTTTCTATTTTTTTATTTTTTATTTTTTATTTCAGTGAACTCCAAACAAGTTTTAGGGGGCTCCCCCAAACAGCAGAGACTTTAACTGAAGGTAGGAAGTTCGAAGTCATTTGACTAGGAAACCTGATGATCAACGTCTGTACGGAACAGACCTACCTTGAGGATGTAGGATTTGTGTTTTC